>NC_056717.1:6790626-6955626 GCF_018831695.1 Puntigrus tetrazona | reverse complement strand
CTGGCCCACACGGCTCCTGCTGCCCTGGGCCAGTGCTTTTGATTCCGCACACGTCTCTGTCACTGAGAGTTAATTAAGCAACAATTAAGCACCTCTCCAACCGACGATGCTAATTGTTATAATTTATAAATTCAGCTGAGAGTCTGAATAAAAGACAAAATGAGAATTTTCATCTGAAGACAAAGTGAGCTGATAAAAGCACCAAATCACTGATGCATGTCGGCAAACACTTTCAGACCGCAATTTCTGATGTTTACTTCAAAAATGTCCTCAGCTGTATGCATCATTTAACAATTAATATAAATACTAGCCGTACGATTTTCATAAATACGAGAAAAGCTGTTTCCAGCATGTTCATTTCAGCATATTATTATGTTAATATCAGTGTATTTCATATTCAAACGCCTTATAATAATAGAAAAGTTTTAACTCGAAAAAACTAATTGGACAGTTTATGAACAATCATAGTGTTATTTTGTGTTTTCCCATTAAAACGGGTCTGTTCCCATTTAAAGTAGACTATATGGTGGGATTATAAATTATTTTTTAAAAAAAAGAATAGTTGGAAAACAATTATTTTCCATGACATGTTTTATTAATTTATTCTGTCATTTTAATTTAAATGATTTGAAACCACATTGTACTAATTTGTTTCCCCACTTTAATTTGAAGTAAAACAATGCCATGTGCTTTGTATCTCTTTTAGCTCATGCAGTGCTGCATTCTAAAACCAGAGCTGCAATTTTTTTTGCCACCAATCGGAATTGCAAAAAATATGACTGTTAGCGCACAGGTTTCTTCAAAACTTCTTTTGCTCCTTCTGCTCCCCTGTGCTGCATTTTTGGACAACTTTCAAGTTGTCATTCCACAGTCACAGCTTTAACAGAGCCAGAAGTTGACATGTCACGAGTGCTCAAAACAAACAGAGTGCTGCTTTTTATAGCTCTTTTTTCGAGTTTGGCTGAGGACGGGACAGACACCTTTAATTGGATTGAAAAACTCTGATCCAGGATCAGACTGTTTCCTCTGTGCAAGTTTAATGGAATTGGTTTGAGCTCAAAAGTGGTTTGATGCATGAAAGAAATTAAAACAATGAGACAAACTCACCTCATCCGAAGGTCGTGTCCACATGTTCCCTCAAAGGACTTAAACACTGTGCTATATGCTTCTGAGGAAAAAGGAAAAGTGGCATTTCATGTTGTGGTGACCTACTAGGTCTTCCCTTATATAATGGAGGAATATTTCTTTTGGAGTGCCTCACAGTGCAACATGGTTAAGGAGAAGACAGTTGTTTGCTGATAAATGCCCTGTTATATAAAAAAAAAAAATATATATATATATATATATATATATGTATCCATATATTCTTCTCCTGCTTTCTTACCCACTATAAACCTATTAATTTTTAACATCCTGCTCTTTTTATTGCTTTTTTTTACTCTATCACATATTTAGCCATTATTTCAATGTTTAAATGCTCATCTGTTTGGAAATGCACTATAAAACCTTTTAGTGGGCAGTGTAAAATATAACTTTTTTTTACAACAATTTATTATTATTATTATTTTATATAAAATTGTAACAGTACAGTACGTTCTCTTTACAGTGACCTAAAGCGTTTGTAACTTACAGTTTAGCAGTAAATAGAAAAGTAACTTTTCATAAAGGCTCACACAGTACGAATTTAATTAAGGTCCTTTCAACACCACACCACCTGAAAGCACATGTTCAGCGCACAAGAAACTCGTGGGAACCGACCTCCTGTAAATCTCTCTTTTACTGTACTCTCAAGAGCAATGTGATAAGCTCAGCTTGATGTGGCTCTGGTAATCCGGGCCCTTTCAGTGCTCCCTCAGCACACTTTCGCACTCGCGACCTGAGGAACGCGAGGGTATGTTTATGCCAGTAATGGAAAGGGTCTGTGCCTTGTGTATGTTTAGTTTGAGAGCATGTTGTTGCATATGGCCATCACTAGACTCATGCCTTTTGAAATAATGGTTAGAGTTGAAGGGATGCGCTGAGGTATTTCGCTGTAAGTGTGGAAATATCAATGTGCCCAAATGGATATGCTCTCCACAGCTTCTTGGGAAATAATACAGGTGCTATTGAAAGAATAGCATCAACATTTCATGGAAAGGGACGACATGAGTGTTTCTTGGCAGCCGGTGTGTGTGTGTGTGTGTGTGTGTTTCTGTGCATGCAGCACACTGTGAAAAGCAAAGGCTTCCTGGGAAAACATGGAAAACACGCTACGTTTCCAAAAAGGCCGGTGTGAGGTGTTACTACAGTTACCAGGTCTGATGAAATAACAAACATAATATCTATCTGAAGAGCAATGAAGGAAACAGTGTGGCTGTTTTTCTATTAGCGTTGTTGCCAATGAGCTGTATAGAGCTAAACATGCTTTACATAACATTTCGTAGCGATCATTTCTGTGATATCACGATAGTCGAGGCAGCTTTGACAAGCTTTGTTCTTCAATGTGCCACATAATTCAGTTCGAAGAGATTTAGAGGGCATCCAAAAATTATGTAACATAAGTATGACTGTGTCTTACATAAGACATTGACGGAGGACAGATGGATTTTGGGGCAATTTTAATTTCACTATAAACACTGGGCGAGCAACATCAAACAAGAAGATAACAGAATGTTTATCATCCCACACACAGCAGACTTTACTCCCGTCTCGACAGCCAGAGGCGCTTTCTACAAAGTAGGGCCCGAAATGCTTCGGAATATTTCTTTTTCTTAAAGCAGTCCGCGCAGCGATGTGCTTGGCCTTCACAAAATGTTAATCAACTTCAAGAGGTCAGACTAAATATGACGTTCTACTCATTTTTGTATGTGATTTGCATTTTATATGAGCGTTTTAATGACAATAGGGACAAAAAAAAAAATACAGTTTATAACCCTGGGACCTCATTTATTAAAAATAAAAATGTAAATAAAATGTTAATAAAATGTATCCAAAATGAATGCGGTCAAACGATTAATGGCATACAGAATAAAAGGTTTTGTTTGCATAATATATGTTTATATGTATGATAAAGACACAGATTGAGGTTTTTTTTTATGTGTTACCGAAGATTAATCGTTTTCTTCAAATAAAAATGTGACATTTTAAACAGATTTAATTCTTTAGCTCAAAATAAAAACCACATAAAAGTATACTATGCTCGCACTGTACTCAAAAAAAAAGGGATAACTAACATTTGTCTTTGGGTGTGTGTGTTCAAATGGATGGATCACATGAGACCCATATTTTGAGACCCATCATCCTTTAAGACTCTTCCAACTAAAAAACTAAACAGACCGCTAGAATGAAGTATATACAGAAGAAACCAACTTCATGCATCTATGAAGGCCTGTGCCTGTCTGTTTTCCATCAATACTCTTTCTCAATTCTCACCTGGGACCATCTCTTCTCTTCCAAAACTGTGAAAAATGTGATTTGGTGTAGGCGCTGAAAGTAAGATGACATTCCCTTAATGTAAATCAATGTATCGCAGACTACATAAAATGCAAATAAATATCAGTTTTTGTTCTATTCCTCATAATAATATATCTTAAGATCAAAGCTCTGTACATTTTATTGTGGGGGCAAGAGTTGAAAATCTTGAAATATCAAAGTGCCCCTATTATGGGTAATGAAAAGTTCAAATTTTGTTTTTGTCGAGTCCTCAACAACAGGGCGACAAAGGTCACAAAATATATTTGTTGTCTTATAATATGCATTTATTTTTTCGGCCTTATTTGCAAAACGACTCCCAAATGATTGGCTCAACGATTCATTTTTCCAAGCCCCTCCTTTACTGTAACCTCCAGTCAGCGGTGATTGGTCCGATTGCTCGATTTCATAACAACCGATTTGTTTACAGCCGTTACCAGGGAAACAACTATTTTTAACACTTCAAAAGCGGCACCTAATAGGGAAGAGGGAATTAGATTTTTCATTCAGTGAAATGTCATGTTGACCTCAAACATTAAACTCAACACGAAAAAAGCGACTCGTTTCAGTGATTCAGAGTCGACTCTTTCTTTTGAGAGACAGCAGCTATATACACAGGGCACTTTTTCAGATTTAAAACTTTGCGGGATGTTTTCATTCACTTAGCGCTGTGTTATACACATGTTATGCACGAAAGGGAATTTTCAAAAACCCATGTTTGTAAAAATAACTAAAAGTAACTTTCATTATATTACAAGGGCTTAGGCAACAGGTGGCATGTAGTAGACTGGTTTTTCAGCAAGTTTTGATTATGTTGATCTTTTTGAGTCCTTGAGAATACGATAGGCTCCCATGTTGAAAAAAAAAAGCCAGCATATCCTGGTTCGGTATGTTTTGCTGGTTTAAGCTGGTCATGTGCTGGCAAAAGGACCATCTTAAACCAGCACAAACCAGCATGTGCTGTTCTTTTCAGCAGGGTTATAGTGACTTTATTTTAGCCCGTTGATAGTCTATTATCTTCCACTCTCATAAATTCATCTGTCAGCATTTTTGTGCGGTGGCCTGCCCTCTTGAATTATCTTTAACATTCAGCAAATCCGGTCAAATAGCTAGTCTTTGAATATCACTCCCGATCTGTCCATCTGTCTCCTTCTCTTTGATTTCTTCAGGGTTTTAGCTGTAATCTGTGACCGTAGACACAAATTAGACTCGCAGAGCAAATCAAAGGCTTTGATTGGCCTGCGTCTGCCGCCTGCTGTTAATAATGGATCTTTGTTTCCTTCAAAGAGCACGTCTGTTGTTATCGCAACGTCTCTCTGTCTCTCTCACACGTCTTCCTCTAAAACAAACAAGTCGAATAGAGAGAGTCGCTCAGCGGATGACGGTCAGCGGTCGAGGGGCTTGGTGTTTGGTGGAGGACGGCAGCAAGGTCAAAGGGTGGGACGTCCTGTGAGACCTGTCTCTCTGATCATCTGCTGCTGGACTGAAGTCACACACTGACAGATGGCTGCACCCCAAAGACCACTGGACCATAAAGCCTCACATTGTCCCTCCTCACTGCAGTATCTGACAGCATCCATGTGCGAGATGGAGGTGAGATTTACTAGGATGAGACACGACTGGCATTTATTTGATAAAACAACTTCACAAAGGTTTATGATTACAGCCACACTCTTTAGACATAAGCCACAATGTTACTTAATGTACAAAAGGCCAATGTAATAATGTTTTGGACATTTACTTTAACTAATCAAAGGTTAAATTAGCCACAATATGTATAATATGAAAGTTATGCATGTATTTATTGCAAGGAGCGCAAGGCTAAGTTTAAAGCAAGAAACTGTATTATCATTATTTTTAATAAATTTTTAAAGATTAAAATGATTATTGCTTAAAAATAACACGAAACATGAAAAATAATAAAAAAAAAAAAAAAAAAAAAAAAATATATATATATATATATATATATATATATATATATATATATATATATATATATATATTATAAGAGGAATATTTTTGTGTGTATTATTTTAATAATAATAATAATAATTCTTATTATTAGAAATATACCTTTATTGTGTATTGTGTGTATTGTAGTTTTTTTTGTATTTATTCATTTACTCACTTATTTATTATTTCACCCTCTCGCCTTTTTCACCAGTGGGAGCTGATTTTCAGGGAAACAAATGCATATTTTTTATGCTACGGTTATGAAAAGCCCAGGCGTTTTTCTCAGAAGCACCTGCTTATGCTAAGAAACAGCAGGGAGGGGACGTGTTCTCATACACCACATTAGCTTGATTTTTTGCCTTGTATTGGCACAGTTACTATGGAAACAGGGACACAGAGTGTACAGTCAGTGGTGGCTTAAGTAGCACTTGAGCAAAGAAAACCCTCTGGAAGATAAACAAGACTATTGAAAAACAAATCTCTTTGCTTTGTGTCCTCATTAGTATATAAAGTGCATGTTGCAGGGTTATGAAATTAAATTATTACAATCCACCTGCATTTTTGCAGGGAAATAAAAAATTGACTTTATTGATTGTTGCACAATCAGTAACAGCAGCCAAAGCGAACTGTCCCGAGAGCTCTTCATCACAGCCTGGAGCCACTTTAAGTAGCCACTTTTGCTTTGAAGTGCTCTTTACCCTTGAGAAAAGGTCAAAGAAAAAAATACTTGCGCTTGTGTCATGACGCAATGACCAAAAAATTCACGACTTGCATTGAGCATCATCGCGTTGCATCATCTGCCACAAACACTCGTCTCCCTTTAGACGAACATTAAAAAGAAACTCCCGACTGAATGGATTCTCACAGAGCGGTGACGCACGACTCGGAGAGCGTGGAAATCTCACAGGTTAAAGGTCTTCTGAGAAGCACGTCTCTGTACACCTGCATTGTATCTCAACTTAAAGGGTGAGAGGCAGGTGGATGAAAAGATAAATGGACCTCCTCCTCCTCAGCACGTCACTGTCATGTTGAAACACTCCGTCCACGCAGACACACACTTCTCTGAGTGTCAGAAGGGGCCATTGAAAATAAGCCTGAGCACTTTTCTTAGAAGCAATTTCAAGGCTTTGTGCTTTAGCCGCATTTTCTGGTACACTGTGCTTCAACCTTAACCCCGTCTGAGAACAAGAACCATCCATATACAGCTTCAGTACTAACAATTTCAGAACAAGGACCCCTGATATATATATTTATAGCCATTCACTGGTGCTTTTCTTAACCAATTACACCTATAGAAGTTTACAGAACAAAATGCTACTTTGATGTGTTGAAGCGTTTTTAATATGCAAATTTCATCTTTTTTTTTTACTTTTTTTTTTTGCAAATGATAAACGATAAATCAGATGTGTCCATATGTCTTTTCTAAATGTCCTATTTTCTTGTTGGAGTTTTGCCCCATTTCTTTTGGGCAGCATAAATTAATTAATGAATATTGAATAAATGATGTGATAAATGAATAAATAAATAAATAATTAAATAAATGAATGAATGAAACATTAAGGAAAAATGTATGCAGAAGAATTTAATTTTTACATTTTATGTGAAAAAATAAAATAAAGTTAAATTAAAATATATAAACTAAATCAAATGAAACATTAAACAAATCCAGCAAAGTGTCACAGACTGATTTGGCTAAAAATCAGAAAGTAAACTTGTAAAATAAATAAAATAAAATAAATAAACATTTCTGGATTCAAGTCTTTATGTCACAGCTTGACTTGGCTGAAAATCCAATATAGGAAGCAATTGCAAAGAACTGCCCCTTTCCTATTCATATTATTTTACAGGATGATTCACAAGCTCTCTTCAGCCTGAATCCTCTGCTTTCATCTTTAGAAGGAAAAACAGTCATGCATGAATTTTGCGTAAACATTACAGCTCATGTGTCACTTTGTGTGATCATCTAGCCCACAGTATTGGCCTTTTCACACGCAAATTAACCCTGGGTTTTCATCTCTTTAAATCTGGGGTAATGCAACATTTGACTCCTGGAAAATTTGAAAGGGGCTACACAATGCGTTTATCCTTGGGTCATAAAGTCCTACTCCAGAGGCACACAGTGTGAAACGATGCAGCATTAGAGTTCAACACTGACAGAAAATGTTTTTTTGAAACTATAACATTATTCTTACAGGTCTGAAAAGTCAAGTTAAGAAGAAGTGGATTCGCTGAGGAATATATAAACCTTTAAACATACATAAATACCATGTTCATCCAGTGAATGATACCAATAATGTGAAATAATGAAAATGATACCAAAATGAAACCAGTGTCACTCTCAGGACACAGACAGGGAAGATATGTGTCTATATAACAGAAAAACATATTTATATCCCAACCCTGATCCAACTGAGGCCAGGCTATCTGCCATCCAAGCTTCTGGACATGGACAGATAAGATGCAGGTCAGTGTCTTGCTGAAATGAAACGTCTGGATGTCAGATAGTCTGATAGACAGATGAGGTGTTGTCATGTAAAACAAGCCAGTGTGTGCAGAAGATGAGAGAGCAGGTTCTGTTCTGTTACCCCAAAAACATTGCATCATATATTAATCTTTTCATATATCAGTCAAAAATGATCATTACATTCATTGATCTTACTATAGAGATTTAGATTTACATTTTATTTATTTATAGCTAATTGGTTATTTGGTTGTTTTAAAAATGCATGACAAGTATAATTGTAGAAACCCCTGAGTATATTATGTTTTAAAGAAGCAGAAGATACAAAATCTTGTACTAAAATGCACAATAAAATTAGTGGTCATACTTTATACTAAGTGGCCTTAACTAAGTACTTACAAAAGTACAATATACTTATTGTGTTCATATTGTATTGCAAAACACTTTTGCTGCTTGGATACGGGTTTAGGGACAGGTTTGGTGGTAAGGGTATAGGTTTACCATGGGTTAAGGTGTAAGGGATGGGTCAACAGTGTAATTATAAACATAATTATAGTTGATGTAACTACATATAGGTAGTTTTTTTTTGGTTTATGCTGAGTAGCCGAGTCACAAAACAACAATTAAAGAGTTAAAGATTGTGACAAGAGGGATGTAACGTCTCTGTTCCCTCCTTCGGGGAACGAGGCCTACACAAGTAACCGAGACATTCCCTTTAGTCATTCATTATGATGTTACATCACTGACTGACGTCATAGGGTCCCTATGGAAAACTCCTCAACCTGAACTGCGTTATATAATTGAGGAACAAATGCTGACAGGCTAGATTGTCAGAACAAATGGATCTCAATACACAACCATCCCAAAGGGCTGCAAGCTAGAGTCGTTGACCCACCCTCGGCCCTCTCCCGAGGTTGAGGGTGCAGAAGTTGATGTCCCCCGAATAACAATCCCCCTCATCTCTGTGCAGTCAGTCTCAGGGGTGCTTTGCAGTATTCTGAGAAGATTTAGCGATGGCAAAACCTAGCACCCAGTGTCAAACTGGGGCAAGATGTGTTTGATGGCCTCCATCTGCTTTGGTACTATTGAGACCTGCTGGGCAAGATGGCTTGGGCCTGGGAGATGGGCACTTGGTCTGCATCACTCATCTGTGCCAGATTCAGCTCTTGATGCTCCTGGACCTTCATGGTGGACATCACTTGACAGAGAGGTCATGACTTTCTGTGCCGTGCACAGTTCCTGCATCAACCTCGGGTCAGAACCTCAGATCTTTTTTCAGTGCCTTGGCTTGGTGGACCTGTAGGATACCCACGGCATGCAGGGCGGAGGCGGCCTGGGCCACAGCACCGTAAGCCTTGGCAGCAAGCTTACAGCCTCCAGGTGGTGAAATTTTGTGGGCATAAATGCAACGCAACCACACGCTCCACCTGGGGAACATTCACGTACTCCCTGGCCGCCCCGCCACTGAAGGTAGTAAGGAGTGGTATTGGTGGAGTATTGAAGGTATTGGTGGAGTAAGGGTCCTTCCACGTTTTAGCGAGCTCTTTATGCACCTTCAGGAAGAAAGGACAAAAGTGTTCTTCTTCATAACTCTAGAAGGAATTGGATCTGAAGCAGAATCTGAATGAGGGATTGCACGTCACTATCTTATATACCCGTATGTACAAGGAGTGGCTTGCAAATTCCGTATGCCATTTCTCACTGGCCTTTTCTCTTAAGCTCAGAGGTGATTTGGTTTTCAGGCTGGACCCCATGACGTAACATCATAGTGACTGACTGAAAGGGAACATAGTAGTTAAGGCCACCTAATATAAAGTGGACCAAATGAATTTATTCCTCTTTAGTAGACTGAATGCTATGTGATTTCTTGCATAATTCTTGTAACTTATTTTTAATGAAATAGTGACAAAATTAACTAATGTCATTTTTGGCTGTATTCATGTACTGTTTCATATATCCTTTCAAACTAATGAAGAGTTAAATATGCCATCTATTAAAGTAAAAGCAATATAAGGATAATTCCAAATTTGAACTTCCCCAATTTACACATTTCAACATGACTGATTTTAATTCGTATTAGCTGTTTTTGCTTGTCATTTCTAAATTGATCTTTCTACTGATTTTCCACATGAGTAGTTTTAATTCACAAGTTATTTTTGCCTAAAGAAAGATTTTCTCTCGAAGTGCTTTGCCACAAGTCTTTTCCATATTCATCTGCCAGGTGGACACAGACGGGGTTAATCTGCACCCCCTATAGCTGACACATACCCCTCTTCTGCTGCCTGCTATCAGAGCCCCACCCCGGCCAGCTGTCAGCGGATGACAGGCACCAGAAGGGGTTCCAGTCATGCCTAAATGCATGACATCACTGGGGTGCATCCTAAAGCCTACGGTCCATATGTTCTTATATGCTCTTATGACGTGATTTCTGAATACTGTGGTCATTGATGCCGTTTATGTCTCAGTCACCCACTCACATATAGACGTCATGCATTATGGCTGGATGACTGTTCTCTGTATAAGCCCCCACATCTTAAAATGAGCATATTCCATGTATTCTGTCTTTTTATGTAAAATAGGCTATGCATCATTTTTGAATCATTTGTTTTACATAATCTAAAACTAATGGTTCATGACCTAAAAATGGGTCACATACTTTATGGTAATTTACCTGTCACTCGGAGATGTCAGCATGGACAGGTTGCATGACATGCCCTCAATTTTCAAAAACAGAACAAAAATAGACAATATGAAAGAAAATAGGATCCGTCCTATATAATATTAAATTGTTATTTTTTTGTTCGTTTTTTCTGCTGTTGTTTAGTAAGCAATTCAGTAAAATATAAAATTATTGATGTAAAGATGTTATTTATATAAACAGAATCAATATATTTTGTCATTATTGCAAAATAGGCATTGTATCCACATTGATATTGTGACAAGCGCCCCGAAGGACCATCAGTGTCGCCCTGGAAACCGACGGGAAGCACCTGGCCACGCCTATCACAGGCTGATTGGTCACACCTGCACCTCATCAGAAGCTGGCTATATCAGTCACACAAGGCACGACAGAAAATGAGCACAGACTCCATGAGACTTTTCACTAAAGCCTTTTCTCTTGTCCTTCAGACAGCAGTGTGTGACCGATCGGCCCACTCCCACGGAGCACCATACGGACCCACTACACCACAGAGGTTGAATGAGGGAGAGCACTGGTAGGAATGTTTGGACTCGCCAAAGAAGCTTGGGAGCAGCAGCCGGCAGCCCATTGAAAATACTGTAAACAAAGCGGCACTGAGTTCACAAAAGCTGTTTCATTAAGCGTTACAGGCATGATAAAAGTCACTGAGCAAGTAAGGTTGAAAAAAATTGACCTGGCATGCATGTTAACGTCTTGTTGATTATGGATTCTGTGCACTTTTTGTGTAACACCGTTTTATGTACCTTATTGCATGTTTCGCCGGAGTTTCAATGAGAAATGTACACTGAGTGGCGTTAATGCACAGGTTCAATACGTGAACCCTGGCACAGTTTTGGTTAATATAGGCAACTACTGCTGTTTTTTTTTTTTTTTTTTTTTTTTTTTTTTTTTATATTGTTCCATGTACATATTGCATTGGTTTAAAATTCACATATTTGGGGACTGCAAAATTATGCTTCATTAATTGAAACTCTCTGCATTTGTGTGAAAAGGAATAAAAGGTGATGTACTAAAAAGTGCACCAAGGTACATTAATGGCATGAGACCAGGTAGGTTTTTGGACAGTTAAAAACACTGATCATTTATTTATTAGCTGATGAACTTGAGTGTGGCTTGTTGTGATGTTTGGTGACTCTCAGTTGGCAACCCATTCATTTCAAAGGATCTATCTGTGCCTATGAAGAAATAAAACTCACCTACATGGCACTGAATGACATGAGGGTGGATAAATTTCATCAAATTGAAATTTTTTGGTAACTATTTCTTTAACGTAAAAAGATAGTGGCGCTATCTGTGCTATCTACTTATAGCCAGGGGCCTTTTATTACAACCCCCTGTCCATTCTTCCATAAAAAAGACAGATCATAATTACAGTCCAATCATTGCTGCTTCGCCGCTGTGGACCCTTGACAAATCACTCCAACATGTCAACAGAAAGTCACAGCAGACAGACGATCACAGTGAGGCTTAAGAGTGATGGATAGCTTGTTCAGGTAACCGAAACTGAATTCTTCACTTTGTACTACTAATCATTTAGCTGTAGTGGAGTGTATGTGTATGAGTACAGCATTAGACAGCATCCCACAATCCCTCTGATCCTGCTGCGGTTAATGGTGTTATCTAACGCAAATCAAGGCCGGAGAGCATTAAGGCGGTGATTCAGCCCTCTTCATACACTAATGATTCCCTCTCATACGCGTTACCTTCCCTCCATATAATTCTGTCGTGCTCTCTCTTTCGTAATTTGTACTTAACTGTCCACTAATCAACGACGGAGGACGAGGGAAGGGAGATGATGCTAGACAAACTCTAATGATACAACAAGGCAAGAGAAACTGAGATAGAAGAGGAGTGTTTAAACAGAAGGCAAAGAATAAATCAGTGATTTTTTTTCTTCAAGATAAGATACCCAGTACACATCTGAGTGATCTGCTGATCTCACGATGACAAAAAGAAAACATGAGACCAGGGAGAAGAAAAGGACATCAAGATATAGAGGAGGCCCGATGGATTGGTGTGTTATTTGCTCTGCTTTGTGCTGACTGATTCTGTGCTTATGAGGTCAGCAGAGAACGAGCCAATCAGAAACTACATGATCAAATCAAGAGAAAACTACTTCTAATTCCTCTTAGCAGAGATAAACTGGATAATAATACATGTCAGTTTAGCATACATTACTGTTTTTGAAATTGTAGCCTATAAATGTAGACCAAAAATGGTACTTTTACAATAAAATAGTGTTATGCATTTATTATGTAACAACCAATATTATTTTATTTAAAAAAATAAATCACAGTATTTTACTGATAACCAATTTTTTTTTCTCAATCATATATGACACAAAAAGCTCATCTCAGCCATTCTTATGAACGTCTATGCTATTTTTAATTTTGTCATTTCATCTGAATATAAACATTTGTGAGATTTAGTCAGTCGAAATAGTTTTGAGGTTAATCGATGAATGTCTCTGGAAAAAAGTGATCTATGACATTGTATGTTAAATATGGAATGTTATTACTAGCGTTATTATTTTTAAATCTAATGGGTATTGTAACTAATGGGGTTATTCTTTATGATTAATTCAGTGTCCTAGATGAGCATCTTCAATTTTCATTAAAACCTGTAAAGGCTAATTACATAAAACCAATCAGTTTGCTTTCATAGTGTTGCTATGAAATTTCAATTAAAAAATGGGCAATTAAATGTTACCCTAAGTAGCGGAATAAAGCATGATTTGCATAATTTTACATTTTGTGCTAAAACAACTCAATTAGGAAGCGTTTCTATTTAACTCATTGGCAGATGCATCATCATCCTGCACATGCTCAACTTAAATTTGTTACTATAAGTAACATGATGTAAATGCATATAGCAAATGTATATACCTGTAACCATAGCAACAGTGACCGAAGTAACATCAAAGATGGCGACGTCTATCGCTTTCTGACACAATTTAGCCGCAAATTCTTTCTTCAAATCTTTATTAACTGACAGCAGCTTTTAAATGTGGGTGGAGAGCAGAGCATTTGTATCACTAAACATATAAAACTTATAAAACTTTAAGCTGGTTGCCAACTCTCACGCATTTGGCGTGAGACACATGCTTTCAGGCTCTGCCTCGAGCTTTCACACTGCCCATGTAAATATTCCCGCCAAAACGCCATCCCTGCTTGTGATAAGATGCAAAGTCTCAGTGTTATAATTTTGTGAGTTCTGACATGAAATTCAAACAATAAATAACATTTTGATCGCACTATTTGTTTGTAAGCTCTTTCGGTAGCTGTAGTTTACTAAAAGAGTCAGGGTCATCAGAGCTAAAGGGGAGAGGAATGGTCCTAAGCAAGTTTTAATTCATCTACAGGCATCTTTCTATTATTTTGTCCAACTCGCTAGGAAAATGGCTAAGAAAGTCATACACCGCTTCTCTTCTGGCCCTTCGACTGAAAATCACGACCAAAAACCACACAATATTTTATTTTCTAAACGGAAGGTAAAACTCAAAATTCACTATAGCATTTATAAAGACAGCCTTCATACTTTCAATGTGAAACTAGCCACAGCTAGACAGACCTTCATCTCTAACCTCATAAATAGTAGCTTGAACAACACTCTCACTCTTTTTACTACTGTTGAGAGACTAATAACAGTGAAATGCTCTCTGACAGCAAATGCAATGAGTTTGCTTCCTTTTTTCTGAGAAGATTAGTAATATCAGAAAGGCTATTGGGACATCATCTAGTGC
This sequence comes from Puntigrus tetrazona, assembly GCF_018831695.1. Lineage (NCBI taxonomy): Eukaryota > Metazoa > Chordata > Actinopteri > Cypriniformes > Cyprinidae > Puntigrus > Puntigrus tetrazona. The sequence goes on along the minus strand of NC_056717.1, from coordinate 6,941,319 downwards.
AAAGGTGACACAGAATCGACTGAAATCTCAAAAAGAAGTTACTATGTCGGTTTTTGAAGCAATTAATAGCAATATTTTGGAAGAAACAGCACAGCACCTAAGATCGTCAGCCTGTTATCTTATTCTTCCCACTTTTCAAAAGGGTGCTAAAATGTTTAGAAGCAGATCACCTAGAAGCGGTGAACACCTCCCTGAAAACTGCAGTTGTTAAATCCCTTCTGAAAAAGAGCAATCTTGATCATCTTCATAGGTAAGATTATAGAAAAGGTAGTTTTTAATCAGTTGAACAACTTCTTTAACACACATGTATACCTGGCCAATCTGTTTCCTGAGCGCATCACAGCACAGGGACAGCACTCATTAAAATAATAAATGACATTCGCTTTAATTCTGATATCAGTGCTGGTACTGCTAGATCTCAGAGCTGCATTTGACACTGTTGATCATAACATGATTCTAGAGAGACTGGTGAACTGGGTCGGGCTTTCTGGGATGGTACTCAGATGGTTCAGATCTTACTTAGAAGGGAGAGGTTATTATGTGAGTATAGGAGAGTATAAGTCTGAATGGACGTCCATGACATGCAGAGTCCCACAAGGCTCAAGCCTTGCACCGCTCATGTTTAGCCTGTATATGCTCCCACTAAATCAGATAATGAGAAAGAACCAAATTGCCTATTACAGCTATGCTGATAATAGCCGGATTTACCTAGCCTTATATCCTCTGCCAATGCTTTGATGAAATTAACAGTTGGATGTGCCAGACTTTTCTTCAGTTAAACAAGGAGGAAACTTAAGTCATTGCTTTTGGAAACAAGGATGAACCACCTTGACTCTAGAGGTCAAACCACTAAAAAGTCAAGAATCTCTGTGTTGGTCTGGAGACAGTCATGTCAAAACAGTAATTAAATCAGCATACTATCATCTCAAAAACATTGCAAGAATTAGATGTTTTGTTTCCAATCAAGAAACTTGTTCATGCCTTTACCACCAGCAGAAGACCTAAGAAGACCATTAGACAACTGCAGCTCATCCAGAACGCCGCTGCCAGGATTCTGACTAGAACCAGAAAATCCTTACACTGGCTTCCAGTTACATTTAGGATTGATTTAGAAGTACTTTTACTCATTTGTAAATCGCGCAATTGCATAGATAACTTTGAAACATTTTTTTTTTATTTCAGTTAATATTTATTTTATTTTGCTTCTAGTTTTAGTTAACTATAACAGCCCTGCAACAAACTAAAACACTTCGAACACTTTCCATTTTACTTGCATGCATCGTAGAGGTAGTAGATTTAAATGTACCTCTGATGAAAATATGATGATATGGTCATCTGATACAAAATATATATATATATATGTGTACAAATATTTAGACCATTAAGATATGAAAGACTGTGATAAACCCTGAAAATAGTTGCCCCTAAGTTTCAAATTGTGTTAACTAAATGGTTACTGCGTTATAAAAACATAAAGGATACAATATTACAATCTTTTATTTGCCAACTTCATTAAGTTAAAACCTTCAGCTAGAAGAAACAAAGCCAGTGTTTTACTTTTACTTTTTTTTATTGCAGCTGTTTAATGCTTTATTAACCAATTAGCATCCACGGCTCTAAGTACCCATTTTAAAATACCTATTTTTAGTATTTTTATATTAGGATGCAAAATAACCACACAAAACAGCCCTTTGCAGCTGCAGAGAGCGGTCAGCCTTAAATGTTGTGCAAAATCATGCGCTATAAATGTGGGCTCCATTTGGCATGCAATCATCTCTGTAACAAATCAGCAGCAGAAAAAAAAAACAAATGGCCAATTGTCCAAGAGAAAACAGCAATGATTCATGGGGCCTGTTTAGCAAACACGAGGCTCACTCCAGTGAGATTGCTTCATATTTCTCTGTGGAATCTCAAAAATGAATCTCACCGGGGACCACGGCAATAACGTATTTTAATCTGCGCTAGTAATTGATGGTTTGGGTTACTCGAGACCGGGTTTGCGGCTGAACCAGAGCAGGTAACATACAGAATGGGTAATTAAAGCGGGTGTCAAGTGGGTGATGTATGTTCCATTAATCCTCCTCCTCATCTTTAGATCCGCCCATTTATCTTAAACTAGACAACCAGCGTAACGCTTTTACGTGGCCGGAGGAATCTAATGCACGGATGCAGACAGAGAAGACTCTGGAAAAATGAGAGCATGCTGACCAATTGAATTATTAACGCATGTGTGTGTACTGCCAATGTACAGTTTACTGCAGTCCAGACAATGAATATGAAACAGAAATTGTGTACTAAAGGAAAACCATGACAGCATACGAGAAAAGCAGATGATTAAGTATATGAACAGTATAACGTTCTGTTGAAGTACCTTATTATGGATTTTTGAAAATTACCTGCAGGTTCATGCAGTAAGTAAATCTGAAAGTGCAACGTATAAAAAGTTAACGTCTTTTAAAAGAAAGAGTCCACTCTGAATCGTTAAAATGAATCGTTTTTAAAATGAATCATTTTTAAAACGAATCCCAAGCTATTGCCCGCCCACTCGTTGGTCTTTTCGTGTTGGTATGAATGAAAATGCACATTCATTCTTCACCAGTAGGCGCTGCTGTTGTAGCAGTAAAATAGTGGTTTCCCTGGTAACACTGTACAAAAATAAATGCTGCTTTATCAGGCCTTACAGACATGATGAAATAAAACTGAGACCAATCGGCCGATCACTGCAGATTAGCATTATGCAAAGGAAGGGTTTGGAAAAAACTAATCGTTGCAAATACAACGAAATGCATATTATAAGACAATGAAAATGTTTTTTATTCACTAAATCACAGCTGCTGATTGGTGCAGTGTGTGTGCACAGTGTTGTTCTTGTGATGTTGTAGCAGTTCAGATAAGCAGTCAGTCATCTGCATCACTTTGGTTACTGAACATGGCGGCTGGGAAGAAGAATAACAACATGGCATGTGTCTCCAGCTTCCTTGGCCTAACAAACACACACACACACACTGTCACGTTCCCCGGACTTTGTTATTGTTTTCGTCTCGTGCCATGTGTTCCCTGTGCCCTGCCTTTCCTCCATGTTAATTGTATGATTGTCTGCAGCCGTGTCTCGTCAGTGTTGTCAATTACCCTGTGTATTTAAGTGCTGTGTTTTGAGTTCTGTTGGTCCGAGCGTCAAGGTCCTTACCTGATGTCTATACCTGTGTTTATTCTGCCTGCCTGTTCTACCTGCCTGCCTTTTATGTATCTTTGTTACCATTTTGGAATTAAACCCTTTTATTTTCATTTAATCTCGTTGTGTGCTCTCGTGCTTACCACACAAGCGTGACAGAACGCTCGGACCTACAAAAAGTAAATAGCGGCGTATTTTCCCCCTTAGTTTTTTGTTTTTTGCCATGTTTGCCCAGTATAAAGACCCAAACTTCCTCATCCGCCTGCTGGAGCAGGGGGATTGCTCTCTCGAGGACTATACCGAACTGTTCCTCGAACTGGCCAACGACTCGCGCTACCCGGACAGCTTTCTGTGCGGAACCTATTTCCGCGGACTTAATACCTCCAGCCAAGCCCAGCTGTCCGGGAGCGGTCCTCGAGAGAGCTCGCCGCGACGCCGAGTGGGTGCTGGTGTCCTGCAAATCTACAATGATGGTTGCGCCTGAGGACAACTCCAGACACCAGCCCCACTCCAGATCCAGAGCCTGGATCAGAGCCGTGGAGCGTAACAGGACCCGAGCCGTATCACGTCAGACCAGGTGACGCGAGCCAGCAGACCAGGTGCGCGAGCCAGCAACGGAGCTCCCGCGGTGGAGACAGCCGACCACGATGAGCGCGGAGTGGAGCTCCGCCTACTGCACATCGGCTGAGGATGAGCTGATCATCCACCTGGGGCTGCTGGATCTGCAAAGGGAGCTGGATGATGTGGACTTGGACTTGGACTTAGACTGGGTACCTCCCTGTATCCTGAGTTCCTGTTCCCGTTTAGCTATCCCGTTAGCCCGCTGGTTCCGCCCAGCCGTCCCGTTAGCCGCTGGTTCCGCCCAGCCGTCCCGTTAGCCCGCTGGTTCCGCCCAGCCGTCCCGTTAGCCCGCTGGTTCCGCCCAGCCGTCCCGTTAGCCCGCTGGTTCCGCCCAGCCGTCCCGTTCCAGTGCCGCTGCGTTCCCGCCCGCCCTGTTCCAGTGCCTTCTGTCCCGTTCAGTGCCCATATGCGTTCTGCGTCTTGTCCCGTTCCTGTGCCCGCGCCCGCGTGCATTCTGTCCCGTTCGGTGCTCGCGCCACGTGCCCGTTCCAGTGCGCGCCGCGTGCGCTCTGTCCCGCGTTCCAGTGCCGCGCGCACGTGCGCTCTGTCCCGTTCGCTCAGTCCAGTGCCCGCGCCACGCGCTGTCCCGTCCAGTGCCCGCGCCACGTTCAGTGTCCCGTTCAGTGCCCGCGCGCCGCGCGCGCTCCATCCGTTCAGTGCCCGCGCCCGCGCGCTCTGTCCCGTTCCAGTGCCCGCGCGCGCACGTGCGCGTGCTCCGTCCCGTTCCAGTGCCCGCGCCACGCGCGCTCTGTCCCGTTCCAGTGCCCGCGCCACCGCGCTCTGTCCCGTTCCAGTGCCCGCGCCACGCGCTCTGTCCCGTTCCAGTGCCCGCGCCACGTGCGCTCTGTCCGTTCAGTGCCCGCGCCACGTGCGCTCTGTGCCCAGTGCCCGCGCCCGCGCGCCTGTCCCGTTCCAGTGCCCGCGCCCGTTCAGTGCCCATTCCAGTGCGCCCGCCCTCCGTTCCTGTGCCCGCGCTCCGTCCCGTTCCAGTGCCCGCCCCGTGCCTCCCTCCCCAAGTTTTCCCACCTCCCACCCATGCCACACCACGTCGATGGATCCCAGCAGCCCCTGCGCTCATCCTCAGCAAACCATCTGGAGCTCGCCACGGGTCTGCCGGTCTCCATCGCCATCGAGGTTGGAGGATCCCTCGCCTCACCGTCCTGCCTCCGAGACCCAGACTCCTCCTCGGCTCAGACCCGTCGGCTCCCCTGGGCTCCTAGCTCCCTCCTCTACACTGTGGTCCGTCAGTCCACCAGCTCCACCAGGCTCCATCGTCCCTCCGGCTCCGCCTTGGTCTGTTGTCGACCATCCGTCGCCTCGGGATTCCTCTCCTCCGGCTTCGCCTCGTCCCTCCATCCCACCGGCTCTGTCAGGCTCCTCCTTCCCTCCGGCTTCACCTCAGTCCTCAGTCGCGCCTGGCTCCGCGCGTCCTTCCCGCCCCCCGTCTCCGTGTCAGTCGCCGAAGCCTGCGGCGTCGCCTTGGACCTCCAGCGCCTCGACGTCACCCTGGCTCTTCGGCTCTCCGTCACCACCTCAGTCTCCTCCTCCACCTGCTCCGCCGCCGTCGGTCGGCCCCATGGAGTCGATGGCTGCTCCTCCTCCATGGCTCCTCCCTCCGTCGGCTCCACCTTGGACCACCATAGCTGGGCTCTGGATCTCCTCCTGCTCCGGACTCCTCCTGTCTCCTTCCTGGCTCCTCCCTCCATCTACACCTCCTTGGACCCTTCTGCCTTCTGCCTGCCCAATCCGGGCGATCCGTCCTCCACCAGAACCTCCTCCCAAGACCCGGTATCCCCAAATCCTAGTCATCTTGGTTTTTGTTTGTTTGTTTGTTACCCTTTAGGTGCGAGGACGCACCTTCCGGGAGGGGGGGGTAATGTCACGTTCCCCGGACTTTGTTATTGTTTTCGTCTCGTGCCATGTGTTCCCTGTGCCCTGCCTTTCCTCCATGTTAATTGTATGATTGTCTGCAGCCGTGTCTCGTCAGTGTTGTCAATTACCCCGTGTATTTAAGTGCTGTGTTTTGAGTTCTGTTGGTCCGAGCGTCAAGGTCCCTACCCGATGTCGATACCCCTGTGTTTATTCTGCCTGCCTGTTCTACCTGCCTGCCTTTTTTGTATCTTTGTTACCATTTTGGAATTAAACCCTTTTATTTTCATTTAATCTCGTTGTGTGCTCTCGTGCTTACCACACAACCGTGACACACACACACACACACACTAATGCAAAAGAGATTATTTACATGCACACATACGTAACAAATATACTATAACCTGGCACATTTCACAAACAGTTATAGCCATTAACAAATAACTGAAATTTACAGGTGATTTTGAACATCTTTAACCTTGAACATTGACCGCTGTGAGTGCAATAATGAAGCACAGATACAATGAGTGATGTTCTCGTGTTCACTGCACGACAGATTCAATCTAACATGATCAATAAAAGCAGTTCAATAAAAAGCACCGAATAAAATTGATGAGAATTTATGAATTCATGGCAGGATTGTGACTAGATAACCTCTGAATTCATTTTTGGTCAGTTGTTTTGTGTGAACTATCTAGTTTTGAAGCTATTCACCGGCTCATTTTTGGGTCTTTTCTCTTCAGTAGACGGTGAAATGAGCGGATGTTGTGATATATTCTTTGTGCTGATTTTAGACGGTCACACATTGCTCATTGTGTTCATCTGAATACACCTCATCTGCTATCCCGGCAAAGTGGGTCAGGGTGATATATGATCATACAGAGTGAAAGAACAGCGCCTGCCTTCCCTCTTTCTGTCTTTCTTCTACCACTTGTGTTTTTCACTATATTTGTCATGTTGTTTTTATCTTCCCTGTGGCTTTAATAATATTGCACGTAATACGTTAATTGAACAATAATTTATTTTTCATTCTAATTTCTGCTTAGCTCAGGAACAACATTTCTATTGTTTTCTAGCTTTTTTCTACATAATATTCCATTTAGCTCAAAAATGAGGCTTTAAAACACCACTCGATGTCTTGAGCCGAACATGAAAATAGCTGAAATATCCTCTCTGTCTTTGTTTCTCTTATCTCAAAATAATACAATAGAATAGCATAGAAATGAGTTCCAATGCATTTTATTTACTCGTTCATTAAACAAATAAAATATAACTAGTTACACAGTAATGTATTAGGCATGTAAAATATTAAGTATGAAAAAATAAAATGTTGATTCTGCATATCAATGTTTTGAGGTATTTTTTTCTGCTAGGTTTTCTTTGTTTTTACTCTTAATATAATATAGCATAATGTTTATTATTGTTAGTATAAAGTATTACTAATTATTTATTATTAAGCGTAATTCATTAAATATTTTTGCATTCAACATTTCACTACTCTCAAAAAATCTGAAACTACTGATGCTGAATGTTTAGAGCTGAGGTTATTCCAGTTTGTCTTGTGTTTTCTCAGTAGTCTCTTCTCTTTGTCTTTGTTTGTCTGCTTCTTTGCTGTCTGTCAGCGCAGTCTCTACGGTCGGGCTTGACTGCACCTCTGATATATTTGTTTTCTTATGTTTCTGCTTTTTGGCTGCATTGACTGTCATGTTATTGATGTGTATGTATCTGACCAGCAGCTATGGGCCACTCCACACATTCCACTGGGTTTACATCAAACCATCACATCCAGACGTCAGACGCAAACACAGCAGGTGCACAGCTGCCCTTCTAGAACTTGTTGGTTTATATGAAACTGCAAGTGTGTGTGTGTGTGCGTGTGTGTGTTGTCTCAATGACAGAAAAGAGCCAAATATGTCAGTATATACAACTTGTTATCTTTAGCAGTGTTTGTCAAGGACAGCATCACTACTTTTTTATGTTTAAAAGGTACACCATTTGCATCACAGACATTAATTATACATGCAATTTCTTAGTGACCAGTCCTACAATAATGCCAAAACATATAATTACTAAATATATTTACAGTTAAGCAAAGATTACCAACCAGAGATATGCATAACAAATTCACATGAACGCAGTGTAAACTACTATAACAAAGTAGTTTTGAGTTTTGAGCAGTGAAAGTGTTTGTTTTAGGTGGTTTCTCCGGTCACAAATGCAGACATGGTGTTATGTTTACGAGGCGCGATGCAACAACGCATGAAAAGACGATACCAAGTCATGATAATTAGTAATTGTGTCCCCATTGAATACAACAAATGCCTCATTTGTAATGCTTTTATTGTTTTGGTGTCATGGCGCCGAGACGCAGCATAATGTTACACGCATGCGGTATTCGGCCAATCCATACATACTTCATAGCTGGTCAATCAGAGCACACCTCACTTTTTCAGAACAATGAGCTTTGTACATATCAACCCGTTTCAGAAAGGCGGACTTAGAGGACAATACAATAATGTACAGTATGTGGAAAAAAATAGTGGAACCCGAAACGGCATAAACACATTGCATTGCACCAAATGCACCAAATGTTCTTTTTAGCAATATCATATGACCCCTTTAATGGCAGAATTTTGGCAACAAGATTTGTGCACAAATGTAACATTACATCAAAATGTTACATCAAATGCAGAATACAATGAGGACAATTTCATGTTTTTAAAGTGTTCAGATAAAGCTTTGCAACATATGGCTTGCATCGTGAATATGGCAGGCAAATAGACCACATGAAGAGTGGTGGAGTTTCCCTGGCCAATTTCCTCTGCCTCTCGAGTCTTCCCTCGTCTCTGCACACACAGACCTGTGTTTTTTTCTGTAGACCTCTCGTCCCTCTGGTCCGGCACTGACTCAGCCTCTCTCTCTCTCTCTGTGTCCATGCCTCATCTCCCTCAGACGGTCACACAGCACTGCACCCTCTCGCTCATCGATTTCTGCCTCTTGTGTGGCCTCCTGGGCTCTCGCTCACTGCAGACCTCATACAGAGGTGTTGGACTGACTGAACATGCTGATAGTCTTGCTGAAAACACTAGCATATGTCGTGGTTTGGATGCGGGTTTTTAACTAACACCAAAGCAGAACAAACCATCGTCGAGCAAGTCAAAGATAGGCAACAAAAAATCACCTGCGTGAAAAATAAGTGCGCAATGAATTGAGTATATATTTTGAGGCAGAAATTCGACTACATTTTGTTGTTGCTAAGCAACAATATAGCATACAAATACCTGATACCTGACAAATACCTTACAAATATATTTGACTTGTAGAGACAAGCTGCTTGGCCACTAATCTAACTCTTTCTCCGAGCACCAGATACAGCCTCTTTTTTCCAGCACAGACGTGATGCATCAGCCCGGTGTCATCTCACTTTATTGAATTCTCTCAGCTCTTGCTGGCAGTGGATTGACGCCAGTTCCTTACCCCACAATGCACAGCCATAGCAACAGTATGCATCTCAGGGGATTGTGGGAAGGAGGATGGTAGAGGGAGAAATTGCAAGAATGAAACAGAATAAGACAGGGACTATTTTAGTCTTTCCTGACCTTTCGGTGTCTCCTGATTGTGTAAAAATAGGTAAATGTAGGTGGCAGGGACAGATAGGGTAATGAAGACACGCTTTGCTTCATGAATGGCAGATGTTTGCTGCAGCTGAGTGCATGTTTCCTACATCACCCAGGACAGGCCTCATTGATTTCTCCTTTTGTTCTCTTCTACAGTAATATATCTGGAAATTGGCAGCGTGCCTGATTGCTTTACTATACTATATAATGCCTTGTGGTTCTAGTGTGTATTTTAAATTCAACCAATATTTTTTTTATTATTTAAGACACACAGCAGGGTTTTAAAGGGAACAACCACAATGAAAATCTGAAGTTTTTCCCATTTAAATGTTTTAGGATTTTGAATAATATTAATAATACCCACATATACAGTTTGAACAGAGGCATAATTGTAGCTGCTGGCCAAAACATATTCAAGTTACTGTTACATAATTAAAGGGCTTAAATTGCTCAATCTGAGAATTAATTTGAGGGCATTCTCTTTCAAACTGGAGGAAAGGTTAAGGAATTACAGCTCTTTAATTTGTACCTCAACCTTTTCAAGGGACCATAAGTAATTGGAAAAATTCAAAAGCTGTTTTGTGGACAGGGGTGGGCTATTCTTTTATTATTCCTACATCAATTAAGCAGGTAAAAGGTCTGGAGTTGTGTTTGGAAGCTGTTGCTGTGAAGCCACGCACATCATGATGTGCGTATGATTGTTTATATCACTCAAAGAACACCATGTTAAATCTACTTCATTTATAAATGGATACACCATATCTTGACATTATTTTTTAAGATGTGCACAGATCTGCACAACACCTAAGCACTCACGACATCTTGATATTTGAGCGTTTCCTGTGAGGCTAATATCGAGGCTAATGTGAGCTAGCTAATGCACAAAAAGAGTATTAGTAGACTGGGGTAGGCAGAATGTCCACATATTTGCTAGGTGTCCTATACTCAATATGTCCATTGAGGAGCCATCAAAATAAAGTGTCTATTTAACAGCCACTAATACTGTAATGAAGGCTAGTTGACATCTGCTGAAGGGTAACATCAATATTATCAAACTGAAAAAAAAAAAAAAAAAGATATGTTCAAAGCAAATATGTCATATCAATGATCTTATGGCTGTTTGAGAAAAAAGAAATTGTATTGTAATTATTATTACTTATGAGTGGTATTTGTCTGCTTTAAGTAAAGTAACATCAGTAAAATGGCAAGATATGAGACTTATAATTCATTATAACTATGAGAAATATAATCCATATAACTTAAGTGGATAAATCGTGTTCATTGTCTATTATAAATGATCAAACTCTTAAAAGCTATAACTATAAGTAAATATTGCACATTAAAACTGTTCTTATGAATATTCATGAGATGATAAAAGTTTAGCATCATGTATTCATCTCAGGCAAAGCAATGCATTATATTGAATTTGTAATAATTTTTTATGACATGTCTTCTTATTTATTACGTATTAACTGATCAGGGACTTAGTAGTTATTTGGGTTGGAGGGGGTCTCTTTAAGATATTAAAATAACAATAAGAATATGCACAATGGAATTATTAGAAATTGTGTGTCATCCCATTTTAAACAAAGCATTGCATCATGAAATATATTTTTTCATCATCATAATTCTGTTTAGGATGTTGTTTAGAATCTTGAGCATCCTTTTACTCCAGCTTTTCAATCTAGCTTCTCAAAAGTATTAATAATAATAAATGGAAAATCATAATATTCTTTCTTGGCGGCGGGTGATGGAACATCCACTATCAATGCTGGAGGGCAGCACAAAAATTTTAAAAAAATTAAGAAATTGATTCCACTGTGGGTTTCATTCGAAGACACACATGCAGAGCATTCAAACCCTGCTCGTTTTCGGTCCTGAATGAGGCATTCTGTAGCTTTATCTCCCAAGGTTATCAACACAATAATGATCTCATGAAATTCTGATGTGATGCAAATGTCACTCACGGCACAGTTCAAGAACCCAGCGAGTTCATCCGCTGACAAAAGCTAACATAATAAGTGACACATTCATTAGAGGCACTGTCAAAACACTGAGGACGAGCTGATGCTTGATGCAGCAATTAAAGGTGGATTTTAGAGAGTGTAGGAGGAAGTCACTGCCTCATTGCTCTACATCACAAAGACAGAGATTCAATAGGGCTGTGATTTTTATGTCTGGACGGCGCGACGACGGCGCTTCATCACGGGTCCGTTACATACCTTCATGACCTCAGTCCTTGGACGACCGGAACAGTAAGTTACAAGGCAACTGACGGTTTAAAAGCGAACGTGTAAGTGGTTTTGGACACAAAGAAGCCTCTTTCTCGCCTGGATAGGCTTGAGAGGTCGAATGAGCACCTGAATCCACGCATGACGTCAGCTCTTCTTTGTAGAGCAGACAGATCCAGTGTCAGCTCTGTTATTGCTATAATGGCAATAAAAGGCCACGTATGTGAAGGGGGAAAGACGAGGAGTCTGTGGGAGGAATAGAGAGATTATTCCGATTATCTTACGGATCCATCAATATGAGATATTTTCAGTTTCACGCACTGAGATACCAAGCGGAAGAACATATTTGGGAATTGAAGGATTTCTGAGCTTTCAGCCAGACTTGAAAATGAACCAAGGGCCATTTTTTTCCCTCAGAGGGCATAAAAGATTCACTCTGTACGGGCTTAATAATACATTATCTATAACTCATCTTCTTGGTGGAGAGAGAACGTGGATATTTCAGCAAAAGCAAGTCTTATGAGTGTATATAAATGTGACAATGTGAGAAAATATACAAAGAAGATATATAGATTTCAGAATGTTTTTTTAGAGATAAAACTGCATGTTTTTTGGCTCAGAAGAATATTACTTGATTGTAAACCACCTTCACTTTCACTCTGGATTAGTGATATGAGGCTGTTTTTAAAGATGGAGAAAATTAAGTATTCTCTTAGAGAATTCACCAAACATTTCTATTCAGTATGAGCCCCCAAAATAAAATTAATGATTAAATTAAAAGGCCTGTGCACATTTGAAAAGGTAAAGCAATCATACACAATGGGAATGGGCTAATAAAGATGTCAATTAGTACCCATTCTTAATAATGTTTTCAAGGTTTTTAATATTTCTAAAATCACAATTATTCACTGTTGACTTTTTTTGATTGTTCTGTGGAGTGGGTTGTGGGATGGGGGGAAAACGGTAAAATCAAGAGGAGGATTGTAAGCTCTTTTTGTATGCAATACGTCACTATTGTTCCTTCAATAACAAAAATTAATTGCAAAGCTGTCATGATGCCATTTCATTCACAGGATGCCGTCTAAAGTGGCGATACAGTGATGTTACTGTGCTAAATCGTTGAATAAATTTGCTATTTTGTTTTCTTTCTGCACAAAAAGTCTTCTTGTAGCTTCATAACGTTACGGTTGAACCACTGATGGAAGATGGAGCATTCAGGCGACATCTTTCATATTTTTCTGCACCTTGACAGTAGCAATTATTTGGCAGTCACAACACTCTCCGTTTTCATCCAAAATATCTTAAATTGTGTTCCGAAGATGAACAAAGGTTTTTTACGGGTTTGGAACAACATTGTGGTAAGTGAAGGGTTTTTTTCTTTTTCTTTTTTTACATTTTTGCTGTCAAACCATATACACAATCTAATACACACACACACATATACTATATATATATATATATATATATATATATATATATATATATATATATATATATGGACTTATGTGTATTTGGCAAGCAACTGATCAAATCCATTAAGTGCATTCAGTTTTAGTTTTCATAACTAACTTAAATGGGGCCCCATCGCATGCTGCACAACATTTACTTCTTTTACTTGTTTTTATCCTTTCCATTTCAGAAGTCCAAACTTTGTTAGTTCACACAAGACCTTCTTTATAACAGATCAAAAATCAGCAGGATGTCTGGGAAACTATCGCTGTGATGCCCATTGCATCAAATTAACCTGCCTAGAGTCAGACGATGAGCTTCTTGGAGATTTCTCACACTTTTCCTTTCCCTTTATCAAACCATATAAATTAAATATCGACTACCAAATGTGCGTTCTCGGTCAGGAGGGAGAGAGAGATTGATTCAGTCTTCATCACAGCAAAGCAAGAAAAACTACAGAGACAAGTCCGACCAAACATACTGCATCACTAAATATGGATTGGCTGTAAATCTCCACAGATACCGTCCTCCGCCCGCAGAGGAACAAAACTTAAACTTTTCTCTAACCAAAACTTCAGATTGAATTTTTGGATAATGCCCTTGGCTTATCAGAAATGAAGCACGCTAAATGCATTATACACAGTAATCATGTAAAGGCCTAATTGATCACAGTTACGCATACTGTTTTCCATCCAATAGAACAAATGCTTACTAAGCATCAAAACACCACCCAAACTTCCAATATGAAGAAATTGACACACATCTACATCATACAAATGGAGGGTAAGATACTCTTTGTGTGCTTATTAGCATAAAATTGCTTATTCCAAGCAACTGAATCTTTACTCATCCTGACCAATGCTTTCTGATATACTGTTTCTTTCTCAGCCGCCTTCACCTTAATGGGAGCCATTATGCCATGTGCATTTATCCATTCGATTACAGCGTGTCTCACTCCCCAGGGCCACCTGTCAGGTGAGCCGCATGCACTTTTAATGTGTATGACAGGCAATTACTCAGGAATGGGCTTCTGTTTGTCGGCCAGCTCCCCAGACTCAACATGTTTCTGCCTTTCTCTTTCTCTTTCTCTTTCTCCCTCCCTCTCTCTCTCTCTCTCTCTTCCTCTCTCGATCTGATTGGCACATTCCAATATAAAATGTACAACCATTGCTGTGGTGACTTCGAGGTCATTCTGATCCACTGCATCATCCAGTCTGAATGAAATATCCTGTAACAAGTGTGTTGAGGTCAAACTCACTTACAAAGTCCAAAAGTTAAAAGTAAAAAAAAAAAAAGTTTTGTTAGGGCTTGTTGAAAAAAAAAAAAAAATGGTGAGGCAGAACGACTTATATTCCTTTTTGGTAGTAAAATAGAGGGTTCCAAAAATGTACATTATACTGTGCAAAAGATTTTATTTTTTTAAGTATTTGAAAGAAGGCTTCAGTAAAAACATATACATATATATACACATACATACATATATATATATATATATATATATATATATATATATATATATATATATATATATATATAACATTTGAAGTAACAAATCTATCTACACTGCAAAAAAACATTTTCTAGTTTAGTACTTTTGTCATGTTCCCAGCCAAAATATCTAAAGTAAAAATTGTTTTATTTTCAGAAAAAAAAAGTCAAAATTTATTTAGTTTTTAGCTACATAATCTGCCAGTGATGTAAACAAAATAATATTGTTTTCCATTTAAAAATAATTATTTTTTATATTTAATTAATTACTGGTGGTTACTTCTGGTCTGAGATTCACATTTTTATATTTCAAAAATAAATTACATAACTTTTTAGGATTTACCTTAAAATCATTGAAGGCTATTTTTGTACAAAAAAAAAAAAAAGTGCAAAGCTTTGTTATTGGAAATCTCAATTATGAACAAACAAAACCCTTCCACGTTGGTTTCATCACTTCAGGCTCTTCACAGTTCAATCGATGTGACCTTACAATGCTGTCGTTGTCTTTCTTGTCAACAGCAAAGTAAAGAAAAAAAGATTCAGGAATGCTTATTGCTGAATTTCATTGAGCATTTGCAGTGGGTTTTGTGTGCAGGTGTGAGTTTTATATTTCACTCACTCATGCAGGAGTTTCAAAGCAATGGGCAAAAGGTAATGCGGTTTACAGTCGAGGTTCGGAAAGAGCGCAGAAGACACTGAACACCAGATGAGATGTAACTCAATCCCACACAAGCTTGAACAAAGAAGATCAAGTCAATATTTGCACCTGAACTAAACCTAACACTACACTACCATTCCAAAGTATGTTTTTGTTGCTTTTTAAAATTGCATTTATTAGATCAATAATACAGTAATTCCATTAAATATTAATACAATTTAAAATAACTAATTTTAACAGATTTTTCATCTACTATTTATATCCGTTTGTATTTCAAATCTAAATGTTCTATAGGTACATTTATTGCTGTTATTTTAATTAATGTGACATTTTGCCAAAATAGGCATTGCTATGTTTTTTATTTTTATATTTATATTTTTAAAACATGTATCATATATCTAACTTGATCGGAACTGAAATACAGTTAAAAACATTTGAGTATAAATCTAGTCATAAAACGTACCGCATGTTAGTGTGTTTTCATTGTGTTCAGTCATTTCTCAGCAGCTACTGTACCGAAAATGTTTGAACATAGAAAAGCTCTGCGTGATAAAACACATTCTTTCTTTCTTTTGGCTCAGATCCTATAGTTTCAGAGACGGATCTCTTTTAACGATGCCTGTTCTCCCCTGCAGCTGGATTCAAACACATAATCATCTGTACTTTCTCATCAGACAACCGGTGATGTTTAGGGGACACAAAAAAAATCTGGAATGCAGAATAAAAAGACATTGGCTTCATCCTGCGCCACTGCTTTCATGTATTCGGGGAAATGTGGTGTATAGAGCGTGATGAAAGACTGACGACACACACTGACCACACGCGCACACACACACTGAACGCCCCCAGCCCTACAATGAACTACATGAATCATACACAGAAACAGAGGACTATTTTACAAAACAATCTGAAAAGCCAAACATCAAAGGATCTCTCAACATTTAGGTCAGTGTTAGACTCTCGACTCTCAGCCGCCTCTCTTTCTGAAATTAGCACATCTCTGTGAGTCCTGTTGCTCTGAGGGAGGACAGCTCGGATAATGATCTTATGATCTATAAATGAGACGTCCCTGAACACTGCTACAGGCCTACAATACTTTATTATCACCACCAGCCAGTCACGGCCACCATTAGTACCTCAGACAGACCATTATGACCATTTAGCAAAACGTCAGCAAATCTGCTATAGGCCAGAAGTGGTCTGCGTGAAAGAAGCCATCAGCACCCGGGGAATAATGCTGCATTACAGGCAGCTGCCAGAATACACGTCGGCCAGCTCGGAAAACACTTTCCAGGAAACCAGGAAACTGAGGTGAAAATCTAGAGCTAATATTTACAAATATTTAAATAAGATGTATAGAAATATCATATGGACTATATTATATATGGTTTGTTAGGATAGGACTATAGATACAACTATTTTGAAATCTTGTAACTGAGGGTGCAAATTTTTTTTTTAATCAAAATATTGAGAAAATTGCCTTTGAAGGTTGTTCAAATTAAGTTAGCAATGCATATTACCAATTATAAATTCATTTTTGATATTTACTGTAGGGAATGTACTAAATACCTTCATGGAACATGATCTTTACTTCGTATGCTAATGATTTTTGGAAAAAAAAAGAAAAAAAAAGGTTTTGTTTTCCAGGGTCACATATTATTTCACTATATTACTGTATTTTTAGTGTCTTCTTGCTACATAAATAGTAAAAATTTAGTAAAATATATTCCAATCCAACAAGCAGTGTGTGTATACTGTATGTATAATACAATATATATCAATTAAATACAGATTAATTAAAATATCTCTAATATCAGGGGAAAAAAATATATGGTTCCAAAATATGGTGCATCCTATTTTCAACAAATAAAACGGCGATACAATAAAATATTCTTAGCAGAGACCAATGATAAAACACATGAAATCATCTTCAACCCTGGAAATCAAAGATAAATTTATTGCTGCCATTTTATTTCTTCCAAGAATCAGACACCGGAGCATATGATTTAAAAATCAAATAAACTGGAATAATAATCCCGTATTCTAACTTTTAACCAGTTTCTGAATGGGCCTGACGGCGTTACTCATTCCTTAACATTTCCGGTCACTTTTTCAGCCAGTCACAGATTGAGATGACTCCTTCTGTGCAAAAATGCTCTAAAATCTCTCTTTTTATAATTCTGTCAACTATAACCGCAAAACTCAGCCTTCGATGGACTGCTGTCATCACGTCCGTGTCAAAGTTTCTTAGGGAACACAAACAACCTGTGCTCTGAGACGGTTTCCAAAAATAGCCGGCATCAGTTTTTGTGCTGTGTCACAAGCTCTCGAACTAAATATAGAAGCTTGTGACGCATTACGAAGACGCATAGCGCGATTTACATAATCACATCTGCATCCCACCCCTCTCGCCGCATAGATCTTAACCCCTCGTGAGTATGTAAATAAAATCCAGCGGTAGATGACTACATGCATGATTACGTGAGAGATTGCGGGGCCATTTCATTTAGGTTGCCCAAGAGATTGTGTTAGCGTAGCAGGAGGAGACAGGCCGAGGGGAGTTATGTAACTGCGCGCAGGAGCGAATTACAGAAAGAGCGAGCGCTTCATTGTGACATTTTCCAGGAACGGGGCATTGATGCTGTTGTAACGATGTCTCGCTTAAACAATCCCTCCCGCGCAAAGCTACACGAACCACAACCATCAGTGCACAACGACGCGGTTAGATGCACACACATGCGCAAATAAGTTGGAATTTATATGGTAATTACATAATCCTTTTTATGTTTCTGGAACTCACTGGAGCGTATATATATTCCCTGACTGTGCATACATTACCGCATTAACCGCAATCCACTCATCACTCAAACCTGACTGTCGTATTATCAGTCCATATGCATTCTCATCACGCGACAACGCGTTCAAAACAGCAATGTTGTAAAGAGTTAAGACCAGACACTTTCATGTTTACAGCTGGTAGGATGCCTTTTGGCCAATTGGATCACAAGTAAACGATGCGCAGTTAATTTGTCATATTTCTGTTATTAAGTGAAGAACGATGTTGGAGAAAGCCGTGTACCTGTACATGCATGGGCCTTTTCAACTACTTCGATTCCAATGGATGAAGCTCAGCCTTCATATGCTCACAAAATGAGACTTCAGAAAAAGATGAGGGGCAGCTTCTTTCGTTTCTGCACACTGTGGGTTCATTCTAGAAGTCAAGTTATGATAGTATATGTTCAGTCAATAGGTGGAGGGCAGGCAGTTTAGTGTCTGTTAAATGCGTTCAACTACATGAGCATCCACACTACAAATGTAAAGGTCCTTGCACGCTGAAGGCCATCGCACTCCAAGTCTGAAATTTTTTGCATGTTTGAAAAATAAATACGACCTGACGTACAGTCGGTCACGATCACACACTGCCTGTGAAACTTTCGTCCGACATAAATTCGAATCATTCGAATACGATTTATGTATACGATTTATGGCAGTGTTTCTCAAAGACCAAGACCAAGAGAACCAAGCTAAGCACATCCTAAGGCCCAGATCCAGTTCCAGATCAAGACCCCAAATTTGTTGTAAGCAAACATTCCTTGCTACGCTCAGATGTTCTTTCTCCAGCAGGTGGTAAACTGAATAAAAAAAAAGTATATCTTATGTCCAGATCACATTGCTTACACTGGCAGAGAACAAAAGATTTGGGTTTATCAATACTGTACCAGTCCTGCTCTTGGAGATGCTCCTGAAATTGCTGTTGACCCCTGGACAACCTGCTGATTCATCCACCTGCATCTCTCAGCGTTGAACTTATGAAACTCCATTTCAGCACTTGAATGCCTGAGACATCAATCTTCAGTTTTCTCATACACACAGACTCAAACACCGAAATAGTAACATAAACGTACTGTTTTTATCCAAGTCAAAAAATATTATTTAACATCACAGAATCACTACAAATACATTAAAAGCGTATCAAAAAAGGTAACAATTTCATGATTACTTTTAAAAATATACAAAACCTATTTTAAATAGTTTTTATATTTTATCTTGTGCAATAAAAAACTAAGCTTCACTATTTCAAAATGCAAACATTTGCATTTTTTGAACGCTCAAATTTTTTTTTAGATCAACAGGTTCTACGTAACTGAGTTAGGTTGCATTTAAGTAACATGACGGATTTCAGTAAACTTTAATTTAATGTTGTTTAGTTGAATAAACTTAACATTCTTGCCTTTGATTAGATTTTTTAATCAAGTTCAGTTATTCTAAAATGTATATTGTCACCTTCAACTAAAACAATTCATCCAGTTTTTCGCCAAGAAGAATAATTTATAGAAAACCTAAAGAATACGATCTAAAACAAAAACGGTTTGTTTCAACTGTTTCAAGTCAGTTTAACACGATGCAATTGTCTGGAATGGGAAACCTAACATAATGGTGTTAAATGAGAATATATTGTTTTCAATAAACTGAACAGTGATGAAGAATATTTTTTTTAGTGAGTGACTAACGTGCTAAAAAGATTCTAGAGATTTTTCAAAGGAGGTTTAGTAAGATTCAATTAACATTAAGATAATTTTGTGATCTTTCTGTGATATTTTAAACCATGTAAGATGTTCTTGCTTATCATGGGACACAAAAAAAAAAAAAAAAATAATAATAATATTTGTAATGTTCAATATCCAGCATGTCTAAGCTGTTCTTTTCCATACGATACAAGCGGCTGTAAGGATGAGAATCTCAAGGTTATATAACTGAGTGAATAACTGAGCAACAACTTTAAGTTAAGGTTCACTGGTCAGGAGGACCATTTTACTTTAGATTTTACAGTGCTTTTATGTCCATTTGGGACATAGGAGCTCCAAGACATCTCTCACATTCATTTTTTACCCTTCTTAGAACACATTAACAATCAAATTGGACTGAATCGACAGCACAGTACATGCAGGATGCAAACAATGTGTGAGTAAGCAATGATTCCTCATACATATGGAAATATGAGCTTAATAGATGGCCATCAAATAATGCTTTCCTGACAAGCCATTCATAATCAGGAGGAAATAATGAGGCTGAATGAAAAACAGAGAAAGGCATTATTATATCACACAGGACTGGGTTATTCGGGGATAGAATGATCTCATGTAATACCCCTGCGGGCGATGCAAAATTACCTCTTAACTAATTGAAAAACCATTCAAAATTATTACTCTAGTTAAAGGGTGTGCGCGTGTGGAGGTTTATGTTTATGGCTCAAGCGAGCTGAATCACTATTCTGTTTCTCCATAATTATCAGTAATAAATAGCCAACTGGCAAGCAATTTTCTTATTAAAGCGCAAAACCTCCATGAATATATATAGCAGTATTCAACTGCAACATTCCCATCTTCTTAAATGTGTTTCTATGCATGTTAAGATAAAGAATATAGAATGTAAAACAGCCCTTGCTTCTCCTGAGCGAAAATAGCCTTATCTTGACAAAGTATTGTTTTCTCCTAACAGAAAAACAATATATTATGTCAAGACAAACGACGGAGCAGTGGCTCCGACGTCACTCGTGAACCGCTGTGTTGGCGGAAGGTCAGACTGATATCAGACAAGGCCGAATTGAGAGGACGTCTGACACAAACACACTCGCGCGCACGTAAATGCAGGGATCTTCAGAGAAAACGGAGAACAATAGGCACGATCTGCATTTCTCTGATCGTCCTCACATTACCCTTCAATCATACCTCCTCCTGAGAGCCATAATTACTGGAGGTGCTCTGCTGTTGTGGTTTTGTACGTTTGTCCCCTGAACATGTGCTCTTTTGTCGTTTCAACACCTGTGCTGGAAGGGGTGAGGCTAACGTCACAATGTCATTGGATAATTCAATGCCCTGACGAAGATTAAAATATCATAGAGACTCGCGAGTGGACAGTTTTTACATGTGTGGGTAAAAACTGACACCTAACAACAACCTGGAACACAGTAACGTCTACATGGCAACACCGGGGCAATATATTTTGCATGGGCAAGCTCTCAACCCTGTGAAGCCCGACATATGAAATGAGACATATCAAAAGGAAAAAACACGGAATCACGAGATATGAATTTCAATGACAAAAGCCAAATTCAGTTGGGATTCAATGGAAAAGGAAGAAAGAGAGGAAAAAGTCCGGAGCTGTAACCTCCGGAACTTTTAAACGTAAGCTCGGAATTCTGATATAAAGGTCAGAATTATGAGATAAAGAAAAAACATACTTTCATATACTACTTTCCTTTACAGGTTTAACACACAGGAAGAGGTGTAAGTCTTACCTACAAACGAGTGCATCTGTCACCGAAGCCCTACGGGTGAGCAACCCGGAGCTCATTTAATTTCCCTTGTAAATCATTAAGTGTGGCCGCTTCCACTCTTTCCGTCGATGAAACATTCAGAGGCTGGAGTTACGTGAGAAAGGTGCGTTTGTAAGGATGACACACTGATGGACTCCACCTGAATCACTCACATTTAACAATTATGTGATATGAAGTCATTTCCTTTTCTAAATTTAGTGCATATGGATGCAATTGCTGAAGTCCAGATATTCTCATTCTGTCGTGCTTGTCAGACTGTCTCATACAGCACATGAGTGCATTATTAAGTCTGCTGTAAACAGTGTGTGCCGTGCACCAATGTGGTCGCTTCAAGCTATTTGTATGTGAAGTATAATCTGTCTGTTGCACATTTTTCTTGGAATGAATAATGCCACCTGCAATGTGGCAAAAATTGCTTTATTATCGCTTCCGACTAGAAATCAGATTAATAATATATTTAAATCTCTAAAGTATACCAAGTAGTCAGTACACTGCCATGCTACACTTCAATGTCTTTTCAAGGACCAGATCAGATTTACTAATAACTTACTTGTATTTGCGCCCCAATTTAAAGGAATAGTTCACCCAAAAAATGAAAATTATATCCCATATTTGAATTATTAATTTGCTGCCATACCGTGGCCGCAGCAAGCTCAGTGATCGTCACTGTTTGTTGTTGTTTTCCATGCCCCATGTGCTCTTAGTTAATCAGTTAATCATGTCATTATGTTCAGGTGTGTGTCGTCTAATTATGTCATTATCTCTCCCCAATAGAAGTTCCAGTTTGTTCGGTGTGCAATCGTCCAGTCTACTTTGTTTTCCTACGTGATGTGTGTTCTTCCATGTGGTATTATCTCTGTGTGGATTAATTAAAAGACTGTAATTCTCCTTGTGCTTTCCTTGAGACGTTATCACGTGACAGAAGACCAGACCATCACAGTTTGTGAGCGTTGCCTTTTTCCCTGCCCTTTTATTTCCGTGTTTTGATCAGTTTTTGTTTTTCTTTACCCCAATGGCCTCATCCAGAGGGATCGCTCTCCCGAGGACCACACGGACGATTTCGTGTACCTCGCCAACCACACGCAATACCCGGACCGCTCACCCGCGCTCGCTTCACCTCAATGGACTAAACATCTCCACACGAGCGGAGCTGTCCGGGGATGCATTTTCAGAATCATTACTTCAGCCTTCAATGTCACAGCGTCATTCAGAAATCATTCCCATTTGCTGCTCAAGATAATGCTTTTGTATTATTATGCCAGTTGTACTGCTTTCCTTTTTCTTTCTTTTTCAAAAATCTTTTGGACTCATTATTTCATTAGACATCTTAACAATATAAATCTTAGTAACTGAGCAAGAAAAGGTCATCTAACAGCAGCACACTTATGTAAAAATATGTTTATTGATGCATCATGTCCACCCTTTTAAACACTACTTGTGTAGGATGTACTTTAAATCAATTGTTACAAATAATTACAAATACAACAAGCAAGACACTAATTTAAACAATGTCTTAACCCTCTGAGCCTCTTCATTTGTGGTCACCTTCAATTTATTTATTTTTTTAAATCAATCTAATATTTTTAGTATTTTTTCCAGAATTTCGAGGGGGATTTGTATGATACAGTATTTCCATTTACCAGTCATTATTTTTACCACAAAGGTGCCAGAAGAATCTGAAGAAGCCAACAGAATTAAAGTAAAATGACTGAAATAGTATTTTGCTGTCAGAAGTACTCCAGTAATCTTTTGTTTTTGTTTAGTTTTTTTTTTCTTACAGTGTAGGCTACTATGAAGTGTTCACTATGCAGTGCCTGTGGCCTAATGAATGATAACCAGCTTAGACTAGTCACAGCAAACAGCTCATGTAGCAGCCCTAATCTCTCGTCTCTCTCTTCTTGGAATCTGCAGTGGTTACAGACCTAAATCTTTTAACTTGCTACGTCACTACAGCACACAAGCGTGACTCACCGGCCCAAAAGCCAATCACAACACACCAGCTTATTGCGTTCTCCACACAACCTGCTTATCTGTCACTTACCCTTCCCAGAGGGGACATCGTCTTCATCGGGATGTTCTCTCTCTGGCAGGGAGTAAAGCTCCTCATATAGTAAACAGCTTAAGTTCAAACACAGCAGACCGCCACTGCCACTGAGGCTTATTTCAATGTTGTTAAAGCGATCACGGACAATTAGATCAGTCAACTGCACACTTCATATTGTAAACATTGACACAAAGCAGGCCATGTGTGTTTAGCGCTGTAGCATGATCAACAGCTGTGGTCTTTAGCTGGAGTGTCTGTCATCAACGCCCCTAAAAACCTGTTCATCACTTCTTTATCGCAGTCTGGCAGTTATTTTGACCTGGATGAGCCTGGATGATCTGCTTAATGAGTGAAGGCTAACGGTGAAACAGTTACAGTGTGTGCTAGTCTTGTGGTTAGATACCAGGCTTATAAAATTAGCTTTTAAATCCAGGTTTGTTCACACTCTATTGTAGCTGGTGTATATTATATATTTAATTTTAGAGCAAAAGTTTTGAATAAGTTTAAAGTAGGAAATGTAAAATGAATTGGAATAAATATTGTTTTTCTATTTAGGTTTTACTGTTTTTGAATTGCTTATGCTCACCAAGGATGCATTTATTTGATAAAAAATACCATATATTGTAAAAAATAAAATAAAGTCTTAAAATAAAAAAAATTATTGTAGTAATATTACACAATATTACTGTATTTTTTATCAAAGAAATGAAGCCTTGTACAAAAAATGTCTTACAAAATAAGCATAAGCCGGAAGTGTGTAGATCTATACATCAACAAAAACCTTGATACAATCAAAAGAATAGTGGAGAGGGTTACACTATATTACATAGTTACAATATAACACAACATGTACTTTCAAAATATATTTCTAAGAAATCTGCGGATCCAAATGGTGATGCAATTGCTTTAAAATGTGTCAAGGCTATTTTTACAGCTCTTTGGTTCAAGCTCAGGTGGGTCCTTGCACAGGTGCACAGTGGCCCACTGACCGCAGAGACCTTGAGGAAACACTTGACGCCAACAGAGAATCAGTACAAAAGATAATTCACACTGCGAAGACAAAGATCAATGCATTCTTCAGTCACTGAACACACACATATGCCATCAGATTGTTAGCAACCTGTCACCAGCACAAGCAGTGGGATTTCACACATGGCAATGATGAAATGCAAAGCTCTGTAAATCTTCATGGGATTTGGATTTGGGTTTTTTTTTTTCTGTGCTCCTGCTGCATGAAGGTGTCTTATGAGCTTATCCCTTAACACATGCCATCTATCTACAGATCAGAAGGGGATGTTGAAACAGTAACCACGTCAGGCCTACTGCATCCGAAAATGGGTAGAGATGCTTCAAAATGTCATTTCCAATCAGATTGGCTAGCTTCTACTCAGAGAAGAACTGGTATCAGTCGGGTTCTTCAAGTGGGCTTCTGCGTCAGCATAAAAGATGAAGATTAAAACCATTGAAAATAATAGAATTTATCAAAAATAATGTGAAATATGTGTAAATAATATTTATAAAAACAGTCGATGTGTTTAAAAAACAGATTTTTTTTTTTACATACTGTACATTATTGTTTCTCCTCTAAGTCCCGCCTTTCTGAAACGGGTCGTGAGTGAGGTGTGCTCTGATTGGCCAGTTATGCAGTGCATAGTGATTGGCCGAATACCACAGGAGTGTTACGCCCCTTATTATATAAGATTATACCGTGTCCGGGCGCTATGATACAAAAAAACAATAAAAGCCGTTACAAACAGCATTTGTTGTATATAGTGGGGACATGATCACCGATTATCATGACTTAGCACTACTGTTGAGTGATGACCTCCACGTGCCTCTGGTCCAGCAGAATCAGGCTGAGTCATGTAATAGGTAGCTATAGTTGACGAGGAGTTATTTTGGACTGAAGCACTGCTCTGAAAGCCTCATGTCAGGTGAACAACACGGATCTGATGACTCATGCAGCGAAACTACATTTCTCTTTTGGTTTCGAGGCGAACATAAATCTTTTACACTGCTCGTCGGAGGGCACTCAACTATTAACCGACGGACAAAAAAATACAGTACACAAACCCAAGAGCATAGAAAACAGAGTACAAGTGTTGCCGCAGCTCTGTAGATCATATTGTCGAGGGACTGGCAGTGTTGCAGTAAGAATAAATGCAGCGAGGAGGCCGGTTGATTTCGCAATATTCCCTCTCTCGTTTTTGCCCTTCTGTTCATGAGAGGACAATTTGCTGACTAAGGATTTACGGTACCGTCAGCGCTTTCAACCAATCTAAATCTGGCCAGCTTCACTGCACATGTAAAATAGCATTAACAGTCTCCAGGGACAAACAGATGAGGGACAAATATTATTACGGAGGGATGACTAATTTTACAATGAAACACTTGAGTGACTGTGAAGCTTATCCCTCCGTTCTGTAACACAGCAAGGTAATAGTTCACCCCGAAATTAAAATGGGTTTACCCTCAGTTTACGTCTTCGTCAGAATAGATTTGGAGAAATTTAGCACCGAGAGTGAGTCCAAACAGCTGATAAATACATCAAAAGTGATCCACACCACTCCGGCCTATCAATGAAAACCATGTGAAGAAGAAGGATGTTTCAAATAAACTAATTCATCATTACGAGGTTTTAACTTCAAACCATTGGTTTCAGCTATAAAACAGGAGTCCATTATCATATATATATATGGTTTTCTGAAGTGAATCAGGAGAGAAATATAAACAGATTGAGCAATGTTTACAAGTAAAAACTGTTCAAAACAGCTCCAAACAAACATGAGAGAACAAAAAAGGATGGATGTTTTCACTGGAGGAAACATTTTTGTGGATTATGAACTCAATATATTGGACAGAAACTGTTTACGGTTAAAATGGATTCATTTTGGATTTCCTTTAAGAAACTTTTCACCTCATATGAAATATGAAAACATATACGTTTTTAGACTGTTGACAGAATCAAATGTATGTGGAAACAGCCTGAATGTTGAAAGATTCTGTAAACAAACACACACACACTCACACACACACACACACACACACACACACACACACACACACACACACACACACACACACACACACACACAGACACACACACACACACACACACACACACACATACACACACACACACACACACACACACACACACACACACACACACACACACACACACACACACACACACACACACACACACACACACACACACACACACACACACACACACAGACACACACACACACACACACACACACACACACACACACACACACACACACACACACACACACACACACACACACACACACACACACACACACACACACACACACACACACACACACACACACACACACACACACACACACACACACACACACACACACACACACACACACACACACACACACACACACACACACACACACACACACACACACACACACACACACACACACACACACACACACACACACACACACACACACACACACACACACACACACACACACACACACACACACACACACACACACACACACACACACACACACACACACACACACACACACACACACACACACACACACACACACACACACACACACACACACACACACACACACACACACACACACACACACACACACACACACACACACACACACACACACACACACACACACACACACACACACACACACACACACACACACACACACACACAGACACACACACACACACACACACACACACAGACACACACACACACACACACACACACACACACACACACACACACACACACACACACACACACACACACACACAGACACACATACACACACACACACACACAAACAGACACACACAGACACACACACACACATACACACACACACAGACATATACACACACACACACACACACACACACACACACACACACACACAGACAGACATACACACACACACACCCGAAAATAAATAGTTGGATTTACTAAAGGGTTATGCCATTTCAGTTATCTTTGTAATTACTGGCAAAAAAATTGCATCTTACTGAATAAACCTCTTTAACCAGGTTCTAAATGTACAGTAAATGCATTAAATCGAGTCAAAAGTCATCTTCAGTTTCTCAGAAAAGATCTTGTTTCTATGCACAGTACGCTCATTGTAGTCTTATACATCATGTTTACAAAATTAAGTGCTATTTGTCTGTTTCAATAATGTTGCATTTGTTTCAGGACATATACCAATTTCCCATGAATCCCGCCTTGTGCCAGTGCGTCAACGTTTTGATTTCAGCCTGCCACACACTCGGCCTTGAGAAAAAGAAGTGCACTTTAACATACTTTTATAAAGAGTAGGCCTACTTGAAAGGCAAAAGTACTATCAAAGAGTAATTGCAAAATAAACAAAAATGTATTATAGTTTACATATTAAATGCAAGTAGTTGAAGTTAAAAGTGCTTGACCTGCCTAAGAAGGACTTGAATACACCATTATATGTAACTTCATAATTACTTTTATACTGTCGTTAAAGTTATATTAATATAAGAGTATTATATAAGTATTAGTTATACTAATATAAGATTTTATTTTACTTTAAAATATGTATGCCATTTATTAAAATATATTTGTAATTTAAATACATTTGCAATGGTGAACTTTAGTGCATTTAAAATATTATTATATAAAATATATATAAGACAATTATCATTAATATAAAATATTAAATCCTATGTTCAAATGTATTTTCATTTTTAAATATGACAAATATATCACATGGAATATATCAACATTAAAAATTCGTTAACATAAAACAGCAAACTACAATATAATTATGAAAAGTAGCTTTACTGTAAGCGTACTTTAAAACATATCTTTTAAAGTTAATAATGAATCGTATTACATCTATTTTAAAACAAAACTTTTCCTTTGACAGTACAAAGTGCCCTTGTAGTGTACTTAAGACAGCGCACTCTACCTACACTTAAGTGGCCTTTTAGGTAATTAACTTTATGTCACCTGCAAGTACAGATTTTTTTACTGATAAGATTTGAAGAACGCTACAAGAACACATGCTGTGCAATTAATAGCACTTCTTTTTCTCAAGGGCAGCGAATGCAGAGTTTACATAAGCTTAATACTTCAAGGTGCAGACAGGATCTTTGTTATCCAGACTGCACAGAATGCTTCACTGCTTCCAGCAGGTGTTATTTCAGTCTGTCTCACTCAATAACATACAGTCATTCAGTCTCCCAGGCCTCTGAAATCCTGTCTAGCAGCACAGACTCTCATTCCTAGGAGTGAAAAGCATGATGCATTGCTTTGCTTTATGGCGTTACCTGGTCTCCGCAGTGCAGTGCTGTAAGTTATTTATGTCTGGCATCTATCGACTGCATTTAAAATCACATCAGAATGAATAAAGGTCTACACCTACATTTAATAATCTGTTTTGCTGCGTCTGGTAATGCTGTTTGTCCATGTCTTATCTTTATTGATTGTCAGCCCGCTGTCGAAGTCTCCTTTCTCTCTTTTTTGAAGGCACATTAATTGAATCTGTCGTCTACGTAATTTTGAGCATGTGCATAAATGGCTTTGCAGGCAAATAGAGTGAGAGATGTGCACACATGCAAGAAGCTTAATGGGGATTAATTGGATTACTTTAGTTAGATCAGAAAGCTCGAAATTATGAGGTCTTCATAAGGAAATCCTATTTCAGTCAGAAAGGCTAAAGGTTATATAACATTATATAACAGCGAGTACAGTTGCACTGACCTCCTGCTGACTGGAGGATGCAAGTAAGAGCATCATCCTCATTGCTGGAGTTAATTGGTTTTATTCTTAGAGGCTTAAAAATCACTGACTGCAGAATGACGAATAGAGCAACTATAAACAGCCCGGCTAACTGTAGACTGCATTACGGTTCGCTTGTGTTGCAGATTAAAAGCATGTAAATGAGTAGACTATGTAGACAGCATGCCAGAGACACCGTGACATCATCAGCCCCTTTGTTTCATGACACTGCATGTATCTGTTAGCATTTAGCTAGATTAATTTCCACAAAACATATTACTACCTTCAGTCGACGGGAAACAGCATTGCAAGAATGAAATGGGATATTCAAAGGAAACCAACCCGTTTCTTGATTTCATCCTAGCCGTTAGCTTGTGCGGCTTGGTTTACTATTGGCTTCGGTTAGGAGACATGTTTCAGGTGGATCAAGTCATTACACATTTAGTTTATTTGGTAGCAGGTAAACACTTACTTAACATGGTCCATCGTTCACCATAAAATCAGCATATGCTGATTAGGTATGTTTTGAAACTGGGATGCTGGTCTGAGCTGGTCCTTTGCTGGTTTTAAGCCGGTTGGACCAGTTAGGAGGAGCACATAACCGGCTAAGGACCAGCTTAAACCAGCTCAAACCAGCATATGTTGGTTTTTTGAACAGGGTTTGTAGGCCAAAAGCTTAGAAACAAATTAAAATAAAGTTTCTTTTATCAGTTGGTTTTTTGAATGGGTTTTTCATTAAATGCAAGATGTTATTAATCATTTATCCTACGAAGTATAATTTATTGTACTTAAACAAGCCCCTTATGCTTTTGCTTGTCTTGGAAAAGAGGTTTCATTAAATGTCATCACAATCTCAATCTCATCTAATCACTTGTGTTTATGCAAACTATCCTAACGCAAACTTTCATGGAAACCGTCTTGAATTCAATACCGTAAAAGTTGTCCAAAAGTGGTGTTTAGGAAGAAGCCATGTGACTTTGGTCTTCATTTATAGACACATTTAGCTCTAGTGCTAAGCTTCAAAAAAGCCGTATTTATTTGTGAAGATTACTGTCATAAACTGTTGGCCGCAGAAATTATTTTCTGCAGTAATTCAAAAGCCAATGGAAAATGTTTTTTTTTTTCAAGGAAACCAAAGTAATGCTGACTTCTCGGAGGGCATATACTAAATGTCAAAAGATAATCGTCACCATCTCCTTTTTGTGGGTGATATTAAACTAAAAACAATGCACAATACAAAAATCTACTGGTAACGCTTCACTAGCTGAACTCTTGCCTTAATATTTTTTTAAATACTAGGATTTTAGATGGACTAATCCTAATCTCACATACTGTGATGGACAGTATGCAGATTTAGATGCAGCCTTCATGCACTTAAATAGCTTTCCATCTGACCTTTCATGAGAGCATTTCATATCAGCATTCAACATTTGCTATCCTTTTTATCCTTTATCCTCTTCTGAACTTCCTAGTGAAGGAAGTCCTAGTCTGTTCATTGTATATTCTCCACACGGACGAGACTGTGCAGTCTGTGGGAGGAATCCCACGTGTCACGATACATTTGGCAAACAACAGAAGCACAACCAATGGTGCACCACTGGAGATGTGGGACTTTCAGCCCACCGGGGCACATCCCGCTCAGAATAAGTAAAGATTGATGGCAAAATCGTGTCGGAGAACCGAATCAATACTTATCAGCAGAGCCACGGCTATAGTTATCTTACTAAGCAATTAGCAACTTGGAAGGGAAACCTTCAACAAGGGGATTTCATAGAAAACTGCCATTGAGGATTAAACTGCAGAGGGAGAAAAGAAATCAAGGTTAGGGAGTCGATGAAAGGAAATAACAAGACCATCCCTTTAATACAACAGACCTATCACAATAGGATGCATTGAAATATTAGAACAATGGAAAGCAAAATGAAGTACGTGGTTTAATCCGTGCACAATATAAGCTCAAAATGAATGAGAAAAATCAATACAAATTGAAGTGTGGAAGCACACTGTGTTTGTAATTTTGCTCTGTTGTTGAGTAGGATTTAAATTAGGACATCTTGCTGCACACCTACATCAGTGTAGGCAACTGTGACCACTGGTCCTTGACTTGAAGAGATGTGGGTTTGAGTCGTGCATGTGGGCATAGTAGCAGGAAACTCTGTTTACGATTCAAAACATTTCTGAAATGCCTGAAAATCCCCTGCATCATTCAGATAAAAGCTGTATTTGGGACTTAACATTGCAAAAAACAGATACTATAAGCCAGAGGTTTTAACTGGTTTTGCTTCAGGACCCATATTACCTGACATTAACAATCCTTCCTTTTTGTATGTTTTTTAAAGTAGAATTTTATCATCTTATCTGGTCGAAATTCTTGTCACGTGAAGCTGAATTACTCCAGTTTTTAGTGTCACGTTATCCTGCAAAAAAAACTAAATAATTTCCTGTTTTTTGTTGTTGCTTTTTCACAGTATTATCGTCACGTTTTTAGCCGATCTCAAAATGAATATATATTTTTTTATACTTCACATTATGATACGAGTTGAATTGTTGCATTTAAAACTATCAAATTTAATGCTTTGTTTTATTTACGCAAACCAGCATGCATTTTTAATAGCAGTTATTTATCAGCTATCGGCGATAACGCAAGGCATCAGCATCAGTCAGAAATGCAATACCATTCATCCCCGAAAAAGAGACAAATCAAAGATCCAAACGTGTCTCCCATCAATATCTACGGTGATTACTGCCCTGCTTCTGCGGTTTCAGGAGCAAAAGAAACGACAAAGAGATTCATGCTCCCTCCTCCCTTCCAGCTGAAGCCATAAAGACTTGATGACATTCAGATCTGTGCAGAATTAAACCGAGGTTGCCCCCCCGCACATCCTCCCTGTGGGACACGTGTGCAAGTGTGCAAAGACACAGAGACGGGCTGTACTGATGATCTGGGGGCAGAGAGCAGAGGAGACAGAGATTAATTATGTTCAAATGGCCATGCATAACTCACATCTGCTGCACCTAAAGATCCCGAGGCACGAGCTGGATACAATGTGCCTGTTTCAGACTATTAGACATGCAGGCGTCCATATCCTCCCCCAACTCTATTCATGCAGGGGTCCACGAATCATGACGGGTGACCCCCTGCCAGCCGCCGCCCCCCAAACGACTGCTCCCGACTCGAAATCTCTTGAATTAGATTTTTTCATTTTCTGAAGGGAATGCAAAGGTATCTGCCTGCTAGGTCGTCTCGACATCAGTAACATCTTACATTAAATAGCTAAGAAAAGCAGTACCATACTTTTTACCGTTAAGGGAAATTGCTTGAAGTGTATGTGTGTGTGTGTGTAAAGGTTCTTTGTGGCATTGAACATTCCATGAAGAACCTTTAAAATCCATAGAACCTTTTTATTCCAGAAAAAGATGTTCTTAACAGTCATTCTTTTAAGAACTGGTTACAGAACGGTTCTTTGAGGAACCCAGAATGGTTGTTCTATGGAATTGCTGCAAAATCGTGTATCATTCATGCCTGCAGTTACTCATTGACATTTAATACATGGGTGTCCCTTCCTCCTCTGTCCTCCAGGTCTCTTCAGGTTGAGGTGGTACATGGGGTTTATGTTCCAATTAAGATGTGTACACACACACACACACACACACACACACACACACACACGTCTACAAAGGGGACAGAAGTGCGGGACAAATGGCAAGACAAAGGCAGGGCAGTGCCGTAGAGTTTTATGGGGCTTGATGTACGTCTGGCATCGTCCTTCCGGATCCAAAGGGGACATTCTGCTCACATAAGCGTCTGTCTTACGACACCGTGGAGTTAAACGCAAAATAAATTAGCATCCAGTTGGCATTTATAGCATGCTAATTACGACCCCTTCTGCTGGAGACTTCTAAATCAAACCAAAGGTTTAAATATTGTTCAGAGTACAAACTTAATTGTTTTAATGAAGAACAAAAATTTGACAAGGGAATTTAAAAAGGGATTATTATTTTTATAAAAAAAAACACCATTTATGAAAAATAACATTTTAAGGTCATTTTAAGGTTAAAAGAAAGGTGGTCATGTGATATGTGAGTAACATTTTACGGTATCATAAAATATATAATGGTATAGAATTGCACCCAATGATATACAACCATCACAAAATAGAAATAAATGATGACAAAGATGCAGTGCTACTTCAGCGACAATGATCAAAAAACAAGATATATGAATCTTCCAACATAAAGATTGTGTCGGAGTCTTAATCAAGAGTTTTGACAATTGGCTTACGCCTCACCGGAAGGGATTACGGATGGACATTTTCAAAAAGTGACATAGATTTATACAGTACGACGCATACGACAGAATTTCCATTTTTGCATTTATTTGGAGCAACTGGACCTCGCACAAGATCTTCATAACTTTTTAACATTAATTGGACACTGAATCATCCCTTGAGAAGAGAACAAGTCAGGACAACAACCAGAGAATGCCTTTCTCTGTGTATATGATATCACACTAGGATCGCATTAGGAGGTGTGAGAATACAACACAACCCCAGCAGAGCTGCTCGGACGGCAACAAGCGCACAGACAGTAGACCCTGTATTAATTATCCAGCTGCCAACATCACTCATCTCTAAGTACCTGTGTGAAACAGGGTTGGGCACTGATAGATTTTACACTGGTGCAACAACCAACATGACACCATTATTACTCCTACAGGAGGACAGTGGTTGAAACCTGAAAGCTGTCAACAAACAGCACTAATTAAGCCTGTGGGAACTCAAAGAGCAGCGTAAGCCTCTGTGCTCTGGCCCTGTGCAATGCGCAAGATGCTTGTCAGGAAATCATGCTGATTGTATATTAAATAAGAAGCCCTGGGGCTGAGGGAAGACAGACAGTGAGGAAGAGAAGAAATTAGGTTTGAATCCCAATGGGCCTGTGATATTCAAATGAACGCTGCAGGATGAACAAATGAAAGCCTCTCTCCTTCTTGGAAAAGGACAGGAGGTTTCTAAAAACAAGCCTCACTTTAATGTCTTAAAGGGATAGTACACCTAAAAATGAAAGTTGTGTTTACCCGTCATCACATTGCAGTTTATGGGCAGTTTGTTCAGTAGACTAGTCCAACCATATGCTTAACCGACCAGTCAATAACTATTACAATTTTTGCTTTGATGTTTAGTTTTGTGCTTCAATTGTTTACACAGTTTGCATAGCGAACATTTTTGGAAAAGTAGCATCTTGCACAATAAATTGAGGATTAATAATCAAAATTGAATACGTTTGCACACATAACAAGTTAAACTGCAGCCAGCATAAATAAATGAATACAAGTTTGGTTTCATATAATTGTTAGTCAAAATAAATTGTCAAATGATCATTTTCTGATGACATCAGTTTGAGCAAAACAACAAAAAACTTCTTCTATGCTTCTACTATATTGTATATTCCTCATTTTAGCTTGTACCATTCTGGACAATATTTGAAACTTAAAGGGAGGTTAATCCTAATATTCACACGGATGCACATCAAAGAGTGACATGAAGAAAAAACGTTATTTTTGTTTTCTTAGAGCATTCAAGTATTCTCATAGCTTACGTTACATCCACTAATATTTGAACAGGTCATAAGTCAGGTGAACAAAATTCAACATAAAGTCTACGTCTAATGTCAATGTTAAATGGATGTCCAATACAGACGTCAGCTGGCGTTGATATTCCTTGTTTTTAGGTTGTGTAATCGAAATCCAATGTTACGTCAATGTCAAATTGACAACAAATACTGCCGTCAACCCGATTTTTTATTTTCAAGTAAAATGCAAGGTCTGTCTGACGTCACGTCCAACATCAATCTGACATTATATAGACGTCCGGTGCCTGGTGGGGTTTCTGTCTGCAGGGTCAGAAAAGCTTTCAGATCTCACAGTCACAACGGGTAATTCACTGAGCTACATAAAAATGAATATAGTTTAGGGGCCAGATAAGAACTTGGATAAGATTTGTCCAAGAAGTTGCAATTTGTCCCTAAAATTTTGCAAAAGGGGTGAGGTTGTTGAAGTTTGAAATCAAGCTACAAAATATTATGTCTGAAGACCTCGATTAGTAGGTTTAGGTGTGTTTAACTAGTATTGGAGCTAAAGTCTGAAGAACCTGTTCCTCTGCAGATTTGGATACAGCTGATCCATGTTTGCTTTTTAACAAAGCTGTGTTCTGTATTCTGTACCTTTCTGCTTTACACAACTCTCCCCTTAGAAACACTTAAACGTTAGGAACAATTAGTACTATCTGACTCATTCAACCACCATTGACACTGAATAGGACAAGCTCCCTCCCCACAATAGGTAAAAATCACCAAATACCCCCCAGTATTTTGAATTCATGCACTGCTCTGATTTTCTATTATAGGATTGCAAACAGTTTGGTCTGTCTCAGCCTTCTAACAGTGCTTCTCAAAAAGCACTTCTCAAAGTGGGTGGGGCTTACTGTTCAGAGAACCAGAGCACAACATACATTTTAACATTGGAGGAAAGTAAGAAGCAAATATTGAAACATATATCGCTCGGCAACTGTTTTATTATCATTTAAATGTTAGATAACCATTATAAATTTCCAGAGAAACTACCCAACTTTTCTTAAACATGGCCATTTTAATTGAAAATATGCTACCAATTATGTGACTCATAAAAACTGTAAGGAGACATTAATGTTTTTGTCATCATAGCCATACAAACGAATGCGTGCATATTTTAAAAATATTATTTGCAAACATAGTATTTTATATGTTATAATGATTACTTCCCAACTAGTTTTTCCTTCACCAAAAAAACAGTACCCTCCAATGTTCAAGACATGGTTGTTGCCTTATATTTAAACCGTAGACTTGTTGTATCGTACCGTTGTATCGAAAATATTTATTTAACCATAAAAAGTAGATTTAATTTTGTTTTTCTCTCACAAAAGGAGATTTTTTTTGTGGAATGTGTAAAGGAGCTGCATGAAAACTTGTCAATATTCTCCTATGACTGCATATACCATAGTATATAGTGACAGCATTGAAATTGCAGTCTGATCTATTCTATACATTTACATGAGTAATCTATTTGGTAACTTAAGGATTGTTTTTTGCCAGAGAAAGGACGAGATACAGGATCACATGATCGCCCGTGGCTTTGTGCCTTGCCGCGTTTTAATGAGGAAAGGATTGAGAGAGCAAGACGTCCATCTCCATGGAGACCAGAGAGATCTACAGCCTTGCCCTTTCTCTCAGCAACCCTCAAGGCTACACTTTCTACCTCCAAATGAGTCCACGGTCGAGAAAGTCGTACATGCTGACCAGTCCGAATAATGCATAAAAGCTGAACATCCACCACAGAAACTTCCTTTCTGTACAGAACTTACATTTGAAGTGAGTCAAAGTTATGTTAAATGTAAGGTTGGAGGTGAACCAAAGTATGGCCGCGCTACGGCTGCTTTGATATTAGCATGCACGCCTGCACACGCGCGATAAACCCGATTCATTTCAGCTAATTCAGAGCTATTGCAACCTTTGGCCCTAAAGAGAAAAATAATGAATGACAAAGTCAAACACACATGGGATGAGCCGTTTGTTCAGAACATATGTGTGTGTGTGTGTGTGTGTGTGTCTGCTCAATGTGAATCAGTTCCTTTTCCGACACATGCCCCTCTTTTTCGTCCCCTATACGGTGGCTTTTGTTTCCGCCGGCGGAAGGCGGGGTAGGTTGCCATGGTGACTACTGCAACAGAAGGCTGAAGGGTTTGACTTCCTCATGACCTTCACAGAAGGGGGTGATTGTCCTGAAATAGAGCCAGCGCTCTCCTTCATGTGGAAAGTGTTCAATCAAGAGGAAAAAATGATCAAACTGTCCAGAGCTCTTTAGGATTGCATGCACAACTGCAATCACAGTCGGTCTGAAGCACCTTTCATTAGCATTACAAAGCCATTATGATAATATTATCAAAGGTAGCAACGGGTTGCCCGCTAACTAAGAAAGCTGCAAGCAAGTGATACTGACTTGTGCTTGTGCTGGCGTCACATGTAAGATGGGGATCAAAGAAACATATTTGGTGTTGGTTAAGCCTCCGGCTGTATACATGCATTTGTTGAGAATTTTTTGTTGTTGTTGTATATCTGGCTCACCGGTATGATTTTGCTTCCTGATGTGGCACTAAGTCAACAGAGCAGCAAATTTTAAAGTGTTATAATAATGATAGATAGATAGATCAAAATTGACGCATAGTGATATATATGGGGTTAAATTCTTCAGTATGCATCACTGCTTCAGTGAGAAGAGGTGGAAGAGGTGTTTAGTGAAATGAAGGTCATACTATAGAAAAAAAAACATGATTCATCTCATGAGTCACAAGATGAGTTCACTATTCACCCACAGAAACGTCACGCCATGCGTGAGAAAACGTGCACACCACCGCTCGAAGACGTACCTGAGCAACCAAACAGGAAACTGTGTCCTTTATAAGAGTCTCTTTGTGCATCTCTTCTCCCACTCCATGCTTTTTGTGTGTTTACAAAAGATGATCCCAAAGAAAGACTGCGGCTGAGAAACTGAGTACTGGAGAGACGATTCTCTTCTCTAATGGCCTTGCTCAACACGATTTTGATTAACCTATTTCTCTCTGAGAAAAAATGTGGCTAAATCTACTCAAAGCAACATTGGTGTGATAATATTAACATGTTTTTGACTCACTCTGCAACCTGACTAACACAAATACGTGACTAGAAGAGAACTGGGCTGCAAAATACGTACTTCCATTTAAAGTAATATACACGTTTTAACATTGTACTTATATTTAAAAAAATACCTATATGTAAATAAATCTGTAACTACATTTTAAATTACACTGATGACCCATTCCTTACATCTTAACCAACCAATACAATACGAACACAGTAAGTACACTTGTTTTTTTAATGCAAGTGCGTAGTAGTTAAGGCCACCTAATATAAAGTGGGACCAAATGTTTTTACATCAAACACAAAAACTGGACTCTCGCTAAAGTAAACCTCAAAGAACAAGAATGCAACAGACTACTGTGTTTGTCTATGTTTGTCATTTCATAATAACCTTACGTTTTTTTTTTCAGGCAGTGCAATATGCCTTTCACTAGTATTCCAGTACAAACACTGAATAAAGCCCTTTTGTGTAGGAAAATGAATAATCATACAGCAGATGTTCAGTGTTTGACCAGTCTTCAAAGACTCACAAAAGAGTACAAAACGCTCCATCAGTTGGACCAAAGTTATTTCAGACGCAAATATTTAAACCTGCAGTCTTTCTTACCAAAGTACAAAGCTTTACCGTTTCAAGGACCTACAGCGGTGGCCAAGCTTATTAGAACACCAGTACTAGTGGAACGTTCATCAAGAACATCTAAGTTCTCGTGAGTTTGTCTCACTGTCCGTTCACAGTTCAGCTAGAGGACTCATCGTGGATGATGGTGTGGTTAAAGGAGGACGCTTACGAGATCAATTCCATCACCACAGCACATGTAGTGTGAGATTACAAGTCAGGGAGAAAAAGGGCATGGCAGGAAGTAACCTGAGGCCACTGGAACTAATCCAAACACAAAACACCCAGGAAAGACCGAGTAGATGGCTGGCTGATACCTTTACACATTCATTTTAGAAACAACAGAGCTGATAAAAAACCAAAAAAGCCGGTGTTCGTCATTACACAAAATAATCATTTATTCAACTAAAAATAATGCTGTGAAAATTACAATGCATGAGGGAAAAGAAACGCTTTGCACCGTTTCAGGGACGCATCCCACCCCCAAAATGTCCCTCAGTTTCTAAACTGTAATCGTATGAATTACAAAGGCAAATACAAAGATGAAAAAGCCGTAAAAATTTGCATATTTCACTGATGGATTCAACCTTAAAAAACGTGTTATACTAATATCAACATATGTACATCTTGCGTCTGAAGTGTTGTGGCACTGGTGACTTATGAAGGAGGGTCGTCCCCGTGAATGGCCTTATATTTAGCCATCTCTTCAGGAAAAACCTTCCCCAGCTCAGAAATGAGGAGGCTTTTAAATTTCTGCAGAAAAACAAGAAACCGCAAAATATTTTAAGACCGACTGCCTTTGTTTGCGTTATTCACGACATACAGGAAAATCGTCCAGCCACAACAGAAATCTATAATGCAGGACAACTAGCATTTTATCCTATGATTTCTATAATACACGCATGCATATTAAAGACTTCCAAGAAACTTAAGCTCATCAAGAGTGACATAGAGGTAAAATAAGTCAGTGCTGCAGCTTTATTTTGAACCAATGAAAAGAAAGCTTGTTCAGATGAAGAACGATGACCATGATAATAACTATATAAACAGAAGGGGTAGAAGATGTGCGTATAAATACACGATAGCAAATAACCCGCTAGCACTTCTAAATCAGTCGGTCATTCATAGTGAACTCACAACCGCTGGGCCGATACTCACAGTCAGTGTATCAATCTTTCCTTTGACCTGCTCATTTTTAGCCAAAGCCCTTTCTAAGCACTCCTTCGTGTACAGTTGAGGGTTACGACCCTGATCAATATACCTGTGCAAAAAAAAAAAAAAAAAAAAAAAAAAAAAAATCAATAACCAATTATGGCTCTTCATGTCTTTAAACAGACATGTAACATCTCACATTTCTTCAACAAAGCAGAAAGGAGAGTAAAAGAAGGGCTATTTGATAAATAAAGCGCAAACGGTCTTTAAATATTTGTTATCCAACTATTGCGAGCGGGCAAAACCCATTTGCATTTATCTTTCAAGAGGCTTGTGTGTCTCCAAATATTTATTATTAATCTCTATTATGTAACGTGCTACTCACTCGAACACTTCCAGCGGCACGTTGATATCATGAAGCTGCTGTCGGCATTTCTCAATGTCCTGAAGTCCTGTGATCATGAAGTTCCTGAGGAAATAAATCACCACATCATTTTTAGGCTTTACTAGCGATAGAAACATGCAACTCCGCTCATAACGAGTCAAAACCGCTAAAGATCAAGATAACTGTTAAGATTCTAAATATTGTTCGTTTTAAATCAACATAGGGTTTTAGATATCTGCTAAAAATAACAAAATTAGAACTCACAGTTTCTGATTGAGTCCGGTTTGACTGCTGGGCTGGAAATCGCTGACAATAATCCCAAGCTGTCGTATGTTTTCGACGAATTTCTCGAGGTGTTCTTCGAGATTATCAAACTTTTCGGCCATGGCGTGCTGTGTTTTACATATAGGTAAAGCGTGCGATTGGTTTAATTGGGATAAAACTGTACAATTATCAACAAAAGACGGATATCTGTTCAACCAACGCAGCTTCCATGACAGCGAACTACTTTCCGGCAGCGTTTCATCGAATGGGGAGAGAGAATGGGCTGTTACCCTGGTAACGGAATCCTTCGTTGTGCTGTAAAGCGTTTCGAATTGCTGCAAAGTCGCTGTTGTTGGAAAACAACATATGGGTGACAATGCGTTGGTTCAGGGCAAGCAATATTCGTTCAAACGCGAACGATTTTATACATACTCGTGTGAACTGCTGGTGCATTGATCTTTTCAATACGAGGTTTAAGAAAAGTGGGTGTTTTTGTTTTACTGCTAGCTGATGCACGCGAACTCAATACCCTTCCCCCAAACAGGGCAATTGCGCATTATTTATTAATATTTTTTTATTAATGCCGATGGCATCTTACATATTACGTTACAGTGAATGTAGAAAAACTACAGAGAGGGAGAAACAAATGCACGAAGTTACGCAACGACACCACCGTTTCTTTCTTTCTGTACTCGACAAAGATATAAAGCAGGGATCTAAATGAACTAGAACGGGACAAGAGTGGAGTGTTACACATGAAACATGTAGATGAAAAAATAAATAAATAAAAAAGAATAACAACAAATAAATGAACAATTTGCCAAATTTGCAAAACGGTAAAGGTGTACTAACAGCGCGTTGATATAGACGTAGAGAAAAACGTTATTTATTTTATCCACCAGTATTCAGACAGGCCCCGCCCCCCGCGGCAGGATTGGCTAGCGTAAGCCCCTCGCAGCCACCGCCGCTCTGTGATTGGACGCTTTAGAAGTCCATCACATAGCTGCGGCGACTCCAGCGAACAGCGATCGGGTCAAGGGCGGGACTTGTCGGAATACTGGCGTGAAGAAAAAATAACTCGTGCTGGACCCTTGATTACTCATTCCGTCCAGGTACAGCGGAAGCCGACCGACCTGAGGTTGCTCCGCTCCCTCTATTCTTGTGTGCCTGCGCCAGATTATCGGTTCCGTTTCGAGCAGCGTTACCGCGCCTCTTTCGCAGCAGCCGCGGCTGTGCCTCATAGGGAATAACAGGAGCGGGGATACGTATTATATGAACGTTTTCGTGTTTCAGTGCACTCGCGCGGGGAAATGATGCATTGAGGACGCGTCTTATCTCCTGAGCTCCATTACACCCACCTCGATCGGCGCGAAGCATCACAAATGGCTACTCTTTTGCGGAAAATCGGTCTAATTCGACTGCACGACCGAGACACGGAGGACCCGAAGCATCACCACCAGGGCTCGCTGAAAGGGACTAAAGGCAACCAGAAGAACAACAACACGAAGCACTGCAACACCAGCAACGAGACCAACAACATCCTCAGCACGCCAGAAATCAAAGCCAGGCGCTTCGACGTGTCCGGCAAGGACAAGCCCGCCGTCAAACCGGACAAACCGAGCAAGGACGCGAAAGAGAAGCAGCAGACGGGAGGCGGCAAGGCGACGAGCGGCTCCGTGATGCCCCCGCCGGCGGCGAACCGGCAGCACTGCACCCAGGTGCGGACGCGGAGGCTGATGAAGGAGCTGCAGGAGATCCGGCGGCTCGGGGACAGCTTCATCACGGTGGAGCTGGCGGACGATAACCTCTTTGACTGGAACGTCAAGCTGCACCAGGTGGACAAGGACTCCGCGCTGTGGCAGGACATGAAGGAGACCAACACCGAGTACATACTGCTGAATGTCACCTTCCCCGACAATTTCCCGTTCTCCCCGCCGTTCATGCGCGTCCTGACGCCGCGGCTGGAGAACGGATACGTGCTGGACGGCGGCGCGATCTGCATGGAGTTATTGACGCCCCGCGGCTGGTCGAGCGCGTACACCGTCGAGGCCGTGATGAGGCAGTTCGCTGCCAGTCTGGTCAAAGGACAGGTGAGGATGGCTTCTTGCCATAGCGGCGTTGGTTTCTTCACATCTCATGTTGCTTGACGCCATCCTCCATTTTGGCAGGTGAATCGCGTGAAAGCGTCCGTTCGCCGCGGGTCCGCGTGATAGTGTCTGTTACATATATTGCGCGTGAGTGCCGCTTAAACGGTACGCGCTCATCTTCACACGCTCGCGAAACAAGATGTCCCCGTTTACTTTCATTGCGTCTTTTCCCATACAGCGAATGTAAATGGTGGCCGGGGGTTGCTTTTGCGTTCCACGGAAGACAAGCGTTCGAACAAATTCGGGTAGAAATGTCACCTTTACTCGCTTACATCTTCAGCAAAGGACACTTGTCATCTAAGGAGGTTGTGGAAGTTCTTGATGCACCGTTATAGGTCCTCCTGATCAGTATTGGCTTCGTCCATTCACAGAGCAAAACAAAGCTCTCTTGGGTTTATCGAGGCACCAGTACATAGGTGGTGGTCTAAAGTATCATTGAAAAATGATCATATGTCATATTAAGGCTCTTATGTCATCAGGCAGGACCTTTATTTTTGAGTGTCTGTTACATATATTGCGCGTGAGTGTAATTACATAGTAATACACACTCAGAAAAATACTGGTGTGTCATCCCATGTATGTCTAATTTCATTCCTGCACAAAACCATCTTTGCATCTATACAATGAAAGTAAATGGTGGCTGAGGTTACTTTTGTGAGCGTCATGGGTTCAAACAAATTGAGGTAGGATTGCCTTTTTAGATGATTTATATCTTCAGCGAAGAACACGTGTTATCAAGAGCCATTTGGCTGCATATAGAATGTAGGCTTTGGAGATTATGAAAGGTCTGGATGCACCATTATATGTTCTTCTGATCAGTGCTGGCTTCGTCCATTAACAGAGCGAAGCAAAGCTCTCTTGGGTTTACTGAAGCACTAGAACATATGTGGTTATCTAAAATACCGTAGAAAGTGTATCATAATGCACTGTAGCAACTTAAACAAAAAGTCTCTTATGTCATTGGACAGTAAAACATGTTATGGGTAACCAGAATAAGGGTTTCATGACCATACATTGCTTTAGTTGTGCTTTCTACTACAGCTCACATCAAAATTAAGATTTTTGTATGTAGATTCTTCTATCTGGTGGTTTTGGCATCAAAAATGGTCCTAGTATTGTTGCAATCATAATCTGGTGCTATTTCGAACCATTTTTTCTTAAGAACGTCCTGCAGCCTGGATCTTAACTAGTAATGTGATTAGATGGGCTCCACAGATAGATGGCATCGGTCATTAGATGGTCCCGTTCGAAGGATGAATGCAAAGACCGACGTGGGTCATGGAAATGGACGAGAATCCATAATGAAGCTAGAGACTGGCCATTAACCCTGTGCTGTAAATCTGAGAGGAAAGACCTGTTCATCTACGCTTACCTCAACCTGTCAAGAGCTCTTAAATGCCAAATTCATGATGAGCCCGAGGCAGCGGCTAGATAACCATTTTTCCCCAAATGACCCAAAGCACTCAAGGGTAATTACCATTTTAGCTGCTGCTGACACAACAGACCCCCAATTAACATGGAGCTATTGTATCAGAAAAGGAAACGACGAGCCATGTTTTGGCGTTCGCTGCAGAACATTCATGGTTCATCCGTTTTGCATTCAATGCTGAAATTTTACAGCTTTACCGAATTGTGTTTAAAAGGCTCCCTTCGCTTCATCTTGAAGACATAGATATGCTTTGACAGTCATTTAAATTCTACTGAAGGCTTTTTGTTGTTCAAATCCTGCCTGGGTTAGGGAAACTCTCTCTGCATCCCAAAGCTAAGACATTTGCTGTTTTTTTTTTTTTACGGTTCTCAACACATGCAGCACAAAATATCGTCAACAGAAAGAAAAGTAGTATGGATTCAATGGACCCTATGGATTCAAAATGAAACAAGGGTTTATTCCTGTTGATCAAAAGCAATGTTTCTGTTCTGCCTTGTTGAATTTAAAGACAAGCTCCTTTCAGACACAAAGCGGTAAGCAGCATCCATCGGGCTTTATGTGATGCTATGATGCAAAGAGCAACACTGTTTACCCTTATCTGGCACATGTCGGTTACATAATCCCTACCGTCTGTGTTGTCCCGGAATGCACAGAGGCCGAGCGCGACCATTGACTGATCTCCATTCACAGATTACCCATCGGGCTCCTCACATGGGCACTGCGTCGCGCTCGATATGCACCAAAACCGAAATAGCGCAGGGAGACGCCGCTGATGCCGCTAGCACGCTGCAGGGAAAACGCTGATGCGAATAACCTGGATTAACATCGGAGCGGCTTTCTC
This sequence comes from Puntigrus tetrazona, assembly GCF_018831695.1. NCBI lineage: Eukaryota > Metazoa > Chordata > Actinopteri > Cypriniformes > Cyprinidae > Puntigrus > Puntigrus tetrazona. The sequence goes on along the minus strand of NC_056717.1, from coordinate 6,896,484 downwards.
CCTAGCGCTCTCCTCCGGTGCCTCTCAAGCGTGAGGGAAGCGATTTTCAAGGAGACCGCAAACACAATAAAGCTTAATTAAGGCTCCAATGGTTCCTTTTAATCCAAAAATCACAGGCTTTTCTGAGGGGATAGGGCAGCCTCTTCTCGATTGAACTCATGCGGTTACTTCTGGGCCATTAGATCTCATCCTGACTGATAGAGCCTGAGGGAAGCGCTAGCTATTTCTGTCTCACTGTCCCTGCTGTCTTACATCAGCACTGGCACTAGACTGACCTCAGTCCTGGGGCATCTGAAAGCACATCCTTTTTTGCTCATTTAGTGGATGCTGGGTCTGCGAGATTGCGGCTCTCTTGCATGTAGCCCGAAGTGGCATATTTGTACGGTCGTGTTTTGCACGCAGAACCCGATTACTTTTGCTGGCCTTAAAGGAGAAGTTCAGGCCAAAACCAAAATTTGGTCATGCACTCTTGATTCTGAAAGGGGGTTTTTGTAATCATGCCATAAAAGAACCATTTTTGCTTCCTCAAAGTACCTTTCGGTGAACAGTTCTTAAAAAAAAAACATTTTATCACTCTTAAAACCACTCTTTATCCACTGTAAAGAAAATGTTGTGCGTTGAAAAGGTTCAAGGAGTGTTAAAGTTCTTAATACAAGCAATGACACCAATAAAGAAGCTTGATTGTTTTTAAAGGGTTACTTTACAACAAATAGACAATTTTGACATTAATCACTTACCTCCATGTAAAAGCTTTGTTCATCATCAGAACACTATTTAAGATATTTTGGATGAAAACCGGGAAGCTTGTGACTGTACTTATCCCATTGACTGCCAAAAAGAACGACTGTCAAGTATGAAAGACACTCAAAATAATCCATCTGCCGTCAGTGGTTCAATCTGTATTTTATAACGTGAAAACAATACTTTTTGTATGCAAAGAAAATAAAAATAACCCTGTTTCAGCTGCGACACAAGGTTGAAAAAAATCTGATTGAACCACTGATGGCAGATGGACTAATTGTGTTTAAGAGTGTTTAAATGCGGTCACTTGACTGACTGGACATCTGTGAATCCCAAAATTAGATTGTAGAGCACATCCATAGTTAGATGGGACGTTCTGTGTCGTAACATCTCATTTTGTGATTCACAGAAGAAAGAAAATAGAGTTCGAAAAGCATTTGAGTTAATTATTTCTCTCTGGATTATTCCATTAAAGATGCACTTCTTGTGAAAAAAAAAATAAAAATTGGGGTGAAAATGTGTTTCACCGTCATGTCTTGGTTTAAAATGTCTCTCCCGTTATGAAATCATTTGTTAGGTCATGCCTGGTTGTTGGCTGGCATTTTGAGGATGCCAGATAAAAAAAAAGTTTCCTTAACACGTAAGTAGAGCAGGCTTTAGAGGCTTGATGAGTCAGATACAAGTTACTTGCATGGGCAAGTAGAACAATTTCAAAATCAACATTGCAACCTAAATGGACACTGTTTTAATGCATGCATAGTGCGCACATTAAATGTAATACTTTGTCAAACCGTCTTAATTTTACCCACTTTCCAATCAATTCATAATTTCTAAAATGTAAATATATAAGCATTTATAAGACCTGTCTTATCTTTCATCCAATTTTTTAAAATAGTTAATATTAAATAAATAAATAAATGATGTCAAATGGGTGCCTATGTTGATTTTTGAAAGACTTTTTAATAACAGTAGGATTGTTATTAATCTGGAGTTACAAACATGCAGACATCGTTGAGACATTAGCAAAAGGGGATTCCATTTCTTTGCACACGCAGCATTAAAAATCTAATTTTTTTCATACTTGGTGAACATCATACTATGAGAGCTGGATGTTTTTAACTGTGGGATGTCGCAATTCTGGATGCACCGTTGCGTCATTTCTATTCTTATTATCCTTTAGCAGTGATCAAAATGGCTGAACTTGGTGTTAAAATGCTCTTGTAGCTTGTTTAAATAATTCAGCCTGAGGTTTTATCAAGCACTGCCTCTTGATATACTGTGTCTTCAAAGCTCAGAGCAGTCGGCTTTGAAATTAAAAATTGGAAAACCTCTGAAAATGGAGCACCAGGACCATTTAATCGCACCACAAGCCGTCATTCACACATCTGCATCTGCATGTCAGTTACATAATGTATGAAAACATCTAGTGTGAGACTCCAGTCCACCTACACATTTTCCCTCAACTTTGATTTCATATGTAGAGGTTGATTTTTTTTTTTTTTTGGTGACAATCTTGACTCATCTGATTCAAGCTTCTTTGATTCTTAATTGCAAACCTAAGATTAATTTATTTACTTTAAATCATATAAAACAATCATTTAATGGCTTACTTGTAGTTATTTGCACATTAAACTGGCATAGAAAGCGGTTTAATATAATGAAGTTACATCTCACCCTTAAATAATTAGGCCTAAATTATATTAAATTAAATGTTGTGTCCAGCAGGACATGTCACAGTATGTTAAGATCATGTATAATTTCACACTTGGACAAATAAAACACACGCAGACCGTTGTTTAAATCAAGTATATGCTAAAAGAATGAAATCTCTTGAAATATAATAGATATGTTAAGATTGCAATTGTCATTTTTATGTAGCCTTTTGTGTCTCATAAACCTGTATAATGTCTAGAATGTTTTGCAGCTTATTCTGGCCAAGAACATCTAACTAGACAGAAAGACTGTCTCACTGACATGTTAAACAATAAAACTGTTTAAGGGATATGAAATCATAATATTCAGGTGAGCTCAAAAATGCCTCAAAATATTTACATTTAATTTAATAATATAATAATAATATTCACCTATTTAAATGTCTAATCCAACAAAATTGTAATATTGTGTGTGTGTATAAAACAATATATTATTTATTAACATTATTGTGTTTCTATGATATATTTTTTATATAACTGAATCCATATATATATATATATATATATATATATATATATATATATATATATATATATATATATGTGTGTGCATCATATCATATATTTGTTACGCTACTAATACTAATATGCACTAATTAAGTATTACAATTATTTTTTATTTTAACTAAGTTACCCACAGTTAACATTCATCTCTTCATCCCATTTCCACTATTCATTTTAAAGGCCATTCAGTTCATTATAGAATGTCTTACTATTTTTTGACACATGAAAACCTTCACTATTTCAAACGTTGTGCTTTCTCTTTAGGGTCGTATCTGCAGGAAAGCAGGCAAGTCTAAGAAGGCCTTTAGTCGTAAGGAAGCCGAGGCGACCTTCAAGAGCCTTGTCAAGACCCATGAGAAGTATGGCTGGGTGTCCCCTCCCGTATCCGACGGCTGATGTCAGCATCTTCGACAGCGATCCCGACACGGCTTTTTTCAGTTGGGTTTTCTTCTTTTTCATCATCAAACTTAACTACGAAAAAAAAAACAAGCTAGCGCGTCATATCTTACACATAAACGTGGCACATTCACCATCACTCCGTCCTTCACTCTTCTTCATCGAGGTGCCATGGACCGAACACTTGCTGCGATATCACAATTACTCATGAGTGGGCGTCACTGCAGCTACATACAGCTATGGATTCTGGATACGATTGAGGCTCCAAGCAAAGTTATATGTGCACCATCTCCACTCTATATCCTTGTCTGTGTAGCTTCTTTTTTTTTTTCCCTCCATCCATCCCTCTCTCTTTCCTTTTATAGCTGACAATGCATTGCACTGAACAGCATCAAACCATTTACATGCAAATGACTTTGTTAACACTTAATAGATAAGCAGATCATTACACTACATTTGAGTTTCGGTTTCTCTGGTTTCCTCCTCATTGGCTGTGCTGTTTTTCACGGTTGGATGCAACATAATGATTGTAATTTATGTAGAGCTGTGCTCTTTCTATTCCTCCGTACACGTGGCAAAATTTAGACATCACTGTGTTGCGTAGATGGTCATTGATTTCCGATGGAGAAAAAAATACTGTAGGGCTTTGTTCAGACAGGCAGCAAATATCTGATTTATTTTTATTTCTTTTACCATATCGGACTTAAATTCGAGTCTGAACACATCCGTATGTGGTGCGAAATCCAAATTTTAAGATCTGAATCGATCTTTTTAGCTCATATCTCCTCAAATGTTCGGTGAGTGCACGAGTCAGCAGTTTTGGACACTGTGAATGCGTGAAAATGCCTCTTGTGAGTCCAGTGCTGCCACAACATGCCATGATACACTGAGCAGAGGCAAAATTCCCAGTTTTCCATCCTGTTTTTCCACACTGACAGCTGCTCTCGGTTGTTATATGAGAAAGTCTGGCATCGTGGCAAGTAGATGCATCGGATATCGACCACACGACACACACGCCACTTACAAAACGATGCACTGGTCCGTCCTAAAGATCGTGATTTGAAAAATTGGATTGATATGCGGTGTGAACAAAGCCTTCATTGCTTTTGCAGAGGTCTAAGTAAAAAAAAAATGAAGCACCTCTGTTGGTCATTCCATTATTTGTTTGTGGAGAAGACCAAAAGCTCTTAATTCGGATGGTTTAGATACCAGATGGCATTAACGAATGTCAGTGTCCCAATGGGATCTTAGTATTGGCAAGAGAGAGGCATGTGACAGACACGCGAGATGTTGAGCACTGAGTGAAAGGACCACGCAGATCGCGCAAAAAGTAAAGACGTAAAGAACTTCTCACCTTCACATGCCGATGCCACAGCTGATGCCCCAAACATTAATTGTGCTGATTCTCTTGTACTACGTCGGCTCATAAATCGATACTCTTGTGGTTGTGGGCCTGATTCCTCCACCTTGCACTGACTCTGCATCACTGTGCCGATCGATACTAGACTAGAACAACCGGACAAAATGGCCGACGGCCCAGGAAATAAGATCTCAAGACTGTAAACGTCGCTCTCAAATCGCGTAAATCAAAGCGCGTCGGCATCAAACTTGGTAGCCGGTGCTGCCATTGTTGACGAGAGCCAGATGAAGAAGGACAGAGGTGGGAAGAGAGAGAGAGAAAGAGAGAGAGACGCTGAGGGGGCGACTCCTTTGTTCTGAAACCTTGAGGAATGAGGGCGTCTCGTTTAGTTGGCTGATTGATGCTCAGAGAGAGCCGCAGCTCGACGCCTTGATGTTTATTGACTTCTCCTTCAAATGTCAGCGTGAATCCGGAACGCCTCAGACTGCATCTTGTGAGCGATGAGATGTAGAAGAGCTCTGTTTATTTTAGACCCCACCCAACCCACGGTCGCTCTCCACACGGCGTGCGAAATACAAATGGCACGATGGGCGAAAAAAGGCAAAATCACGGGTTTCGTCGACACATTGGCCGTTTTAAATGAATGAGTTACTCTCAAAATTCAATCCTGCCATTTTCTAACCTGTGTGGTGCGGCAACCCGCGCGAAACGCAAATGGATAAATGCTGAAGTGTGTATTTGATGCTCTTTTCCATTTTAGGGTTGATCTTTAATATAGACGTACAACAAAATCAAGAAAATAAGTGAAAAGTGTCGCTGTCTGCTTTGATTCATATACGGTGCATTTAAACTCCATGAGTCACGAGTTGATCTTGAAGTATGAATATGTGGAAATGCAAATGAGAGCTATGGCAGAGGGGAGGATGATATAAGATCCCTCCTTTGTCTGACACTAATTGTTATCATTAGATCACGATACATTTATGGTGCATTGTTTGTCATTTTGGAGCTTCCCATTAACTTATATTATATGGATAAGAGCAGCAATTGCATTCTTTTTTGCTTTATAAAAGAAAGTCAGTCGTACATGTTTGGGTGCGTAAACTACGACTGAGTTTTCATTTTTGGGTGAATTTGGAAAAATCAGATTTCCTTGTTGTGAAATGCGTTTCATGTGATGTATTGAGGAAAGTCTTCTCCAGACATGGAAACAGCATGTGCCAAATGCTTAATGTACTTTGTCACCATTTCCTTGTGTGTTTTCTCGTGTGTAACCGCTGCGCTCTCAATAGAAAGACTCTTTGCTCTCTCTGACCATTTCAAATGTCACACAAGACGCTGCTAATTAATATGGCATTTGAACAAAAAAAAAAACAAACAAAACAAAACGATGAAGACATTGATGCATCAGTGATAAAACCAGAAATGCTGATGCCCTGAAGGCGGATGAAGGGGAAACAACACTGATGATCTGTAATTGATATTTATTATTTCTGTCTAGTAGCTTTTTGTGTTCTTGATATTAAGGTGATCCGGTAAAATGAACGGTGACTGTGCAACGCTTCAAAAGGCAATCCGGCGGCAAGCACTACATTTTACTGTATAAAGTGATCATTTTATCCCGGTCATTGAAATCAAATACACTTTGATCACCGGAGAACCTGTAATTCATGTTCGTATCACTGCAGCGATTGTAAAAACATGCGGAAACCCTCGTGGGTGGCTTATTGCAGATTTCTGTGTCTGGTCGCAGATGGTATCTCTTATCACTACTGAAGTGCATTTGGTCTTCTCCAGACTCTGTTTGGACATTATTGAAAAGTGGTCGTGTGTTTTCCTATTTAGCGAGAGGAGATACTATACCAAGGACTTATTATTATAACCAGTCAAAAATATCGCGAAATTGGATGTTTTCCGGTTTAAAGCATAATTTTGTGATATAGTTTAGATCAGTAGTTTGCAGAAACTAACTAACAGAGTTAATCGTCCAAACGAGTGAGATGATTCTGTTGTATTATATCTGCATGTGGTCTGTGATTGTTAGCTAGCTAACTTGTTTTATTTTTCTTTGTTTTTCAAAAAAAAAGCAAGAAAGTAACGAAAAAGAGCAGAAGCCGCTTCTTTGTATTTTTATTTTTGTTTGTTCGTTTGTTCAGTTTGTCCTAATTTTCTTTATTATTGTCCTTAAATGTCAAATTGTGTTCTATGAATGTGTTTTAATTTATTTGTAGTTTGCCAAAATGAAGATTTTGAAGCATGTTGCAGGCATTGTCACTGATGATAAAAAAAAAGAGAAAGAAAAATAAATGAAAAAATATAATATATGTACCTGAATTGAAAGGAGTCTGGTATATGTAGTGATCTCAGGCTTTCACGGGGTGAAAGGTAAAACTACAAGACAATGTGTTTTCTGCACTGCATAAACATCATGCCAGGATGTGGTCAGAGCAAAACCAAACAGGAATGTGCAATAAAGGCTGTAGGCTGATTCCACCCTGGAACAACTTTGTGTTTGTCTTCCTTGCTCTCTAGGCTCTCTGCAGTCACCGAGGTTGGGAACATGCGGTTTTGTTCCGCCCTGTGGGTTCGGGGATATCAAATCACCCGTGACGGTGAACGATAACACCGGCTTCTCTGCAGAACCCCACCAGTCCACGTTTCCCTCGTTAGGACTGTATGCACGTTGCGAGAATTTCTCAGCTGTTGTTAGCAATTACGATACAGTGTAACAACTGTGTTCATTTACATGTTTCCGTTAAAACAACAACTTGTTGCTATGCAGCAAAGACAATAAGCTGCAATGGGTCCTGAAAAGTAGTATGTGCAACTGTTTCTGTTTCCGCATGGCTGAATCACTGTACTGACCAATCAGAAACAAGGACTGGAGCTATATGTTTTGCAATGGTACTTATGCTATTATAAAGACACTTGTGTGTGTATATATATATATATATAACTAACATAGCTGTCATTGTTATCATTTATGAAATATAATTGAAACATATAACATTTGGGTACAGTAAGAATATATCTATTTTTTGCTTTAGAGATGAGAAATGCTAGAAATGTAGAAGATTTTAAAGAGTAAAGTCATAATGCACAATATATTGTATGTGATATATATATATATATATATATATATATATATATATATATATATATACACACACACACACACACATATATGCACAGTAACAGTTACATTTATATATATGGGTCATATATATATATATATATATATATATATATATATATATATATATATATATATATATATATATATATATTATAGACCTGCTTAAATTAGGGCTCTGATTTGAGTTCATTAATACTGCAAAGCAATGTGCAACAACCAATCAGATCACCTTAGCAACACCCTAGAAACAAGGCTGCAAGTGCTGCATGGGCTGATTTCCTTCAGAAAATGTAATTAGCTCCAGTCCCAGATTGGACAGAATACAGCAGTTGCGTTCCAGGTCCAGGAGCAGTGTGTACAGGATGAAGAAAGGCCAGCAGGTCTCGGCTGCTCTGCCCCGGGGCTCACAAGGACACCGATAAGTATGTGTGAGCGGGTCATGAGGTCCAAACACATTTCTCACCCAAACAAAACACACTTCTCACATGAACCAGCCTCAGTCACAGTCTGTCTGAGCTGAAAGCACCTCTAATTGATCCCAGAGCACAAAGAAGTTTTCTCAAACCTTTCTCGCCATGCAGAAAGAGCTCGGTCACAAGCTCTTATGTAAGAGTCATATATTTGTATGACTCTTATAGCTTATATCATATAGCTTTATTTATTTGACGATACATGCCGCAAATAGACATAACAATTATATTTCTCTGTAGTGAGGTGATTAGCATTGCTATTTTCGTTTAAAAACGTATAGATTTTAATCAGAAATTCAGTCAAGATTTTTACATTTTACTAACAAAATTTCAGCAATAAAGATGCTTGGACTGTTTCTCAGTCATCTAGTAAGAATGACAACAAGGACCGAGTCGAACAGGAGTGTGTCTATTTCGTTGTTACTCATAGAGTTCAATGGAACTAATGAACATAGCCAACAATATTTTATTACTATTGTTTTTTTTGTTTTTTTACCAGGTGCAGGACACTATAACTCATAAATGTAAGTGAAAATAGCAAAATAAACTGTGACATATACCCAAAAATTCATATATTCATACAGTAGACTACCAGTTTTTTCTTTAATTTCTAATGCGACTGTTTTACACCATAGACGGTCTAAAAACATACAAAACAAAGTGCAATATAACATTTTTGAACCTCTTCTGGAGGCATTTTTAATAAACGGACATATGAAGAGAGCAAATCTAACATCACATACATTATAAAGCAGTTAAAATAGTCAGCTGCATTTTACGTGTAGCATGTAGCGTAATACTTTAAGTGAAGCGTTTCACCTAAAAGAGTGAAATGTCCGCTATTAACTTACTCTCAGGCCAAAATACAAGTAATATACAAAATATATGGAGAAGAATCGTTCGCCCAGGCTGTGGATTGTGTTGTAAACATGTTGTAAATGACGGTTATTTCTTTCACAGGCAGCTCGTTTTACTTCATAAGTGTGTCATCTAGAACCATATGTACTCTTTTTTGATTTTTATTTTGATGATTAAAAAACCAGCAGAAGTTGTTCAGACATCACCGAGACCAAGGGAATCACCTAAAAATCGTCTTTACCGTTCTACACATTTTTGATTACTGGGTGACCTATCCTTTTAAATGAGTTGTTTGCAGCCCATCTAGCTACTGTTTTTTTTTCTTCAAGTTTCCCAACACTGAATATTCTTTTAACATTACGTCTCTGTGTTCGGGATAAACACGGATGAAAGGCCTTACCGCATAACGCTACCCATCAAAGACCGAAACGGTTTGCTTTGAATAAGAACAGATAATCAATACGATAGAGAACATCTGAACAATATAAGAAAGAGGACATTTCATCTGCAGCATTAAAGGCCCCCTGGTCCACTCGCAGACTGCATTGCAGACCAGACAAGATAGCGAAGATTCCCTTTAAAACTCAGTAAACAAACACCGCTGGACGGCAAACAGCAGATAGGTAGCAGACAATGCAGCTCCGGCCTTATTTTCCAGCCCTCTGAAGGTTACTTCTTCAAAGAGCGGACTAAATAACAACAACAAACCCCGGTTGGGTGAGATAAAGGAGTGGGTGTATTTCCATTTGAATGCTGCTGGGTGGAGTTGATTTGGTTTGAGGTGCTGCTGCACATCCCAGAAGACGGACGCGATTCTGATTTCCTCCTGACCTTTGGGCCACGACGACTGCGTCGCGGTTAGTGCGGTGCTACGAGCAACACGGGGTGTCTCAAATCACACTGCTCTTTAATGCATATTCATAATAAGGCCTTCAGTGCGCTCCAGAAGCTGTGCAGAAGATCTGTGCAACCCCCGCCGAGTTATCGCCGCTCATAGCCAAGACACAAGTTCAATAATTAATGGAAAAGGCGTACATACATTTATATCTCAGAGACGAGCAAAGACCTAAAGCATCTAGAATGCAGGGTAGCGAGCCTATGGGAAATATTTGTTATTTTGCTCTTATATTCATAGCGTCGGACTTCAAAGTAAAGGAATTTTAATGAACTCAAGTAAGTTTAAGTAGTAAAAACGATGCAGCGGTCTTTTGTACCGCAACTTCAGCGTAAATCTCAAATTTTAAAGGAATGGTCTAAGTTCAACACAATTATTAACGCTATTAATTAGCATAGAAATATTATACAGACACATCTCTCTGTTTGTAAAGGAAAAGTGTGTGAGTAAATACATTTAAAATGTGCAGCTCATGTTTTTTTATAAAGCACTTATATTGTTTTTAGCTGTAAAGTTGTCTAAATTGGTCTAAACAAATGAATGCCTGGTTTCTGGAACTTTTTAATGTGATCTATGTAAAAGTGTCTTGTATCCGTGCATGTATCAAGTTCAAGTACTGACTTCACATGGTCTTGACAATAATTGAAATGGGATATGACTTTGCACAAGCGAGGTTAGCAAGTGATTTTATCACACTAATCCAGCATTAGGTTTCAGTATGTGAATATACTTGAAGTGTGTTTAGAATGCAGCATGTCTGCTTTCATTCATACGCTTCCATCGTAGGTGCATTACTGTAAAAGGATTTTTTGGTGGTTACTGTGACTTATTTTCAGTGGTAACTGACTGGACGTCATATATTATTAACGGAACTTGCTGGGTTTACATGCATTTTCAAAAGTTAGCAATTTTCAAAACTAAAGCAATAATTCAGCTTTGAAACATATTTAAATACCTTTAGTCGAAAATAAATCATACCAGCGTTTCTTCCGAGATCCGACTGTAAAACCAACATTATTATAGCATTTATTAGCAAGTTAAGCGTACTACAATTGCCATTGTGCACCTGTTCCAGAAGAGGTGATGCATGATGTTTATTATTTAATCTTTTAGTTAGATCTAAAAATATCTTGAAGTGCAGTCTTGCTAATTACGTCAAGCTTTATATTGTGCTCTGTTGTCAACGAACATCGGCCGCACGAATGTGCATTCAGTCCTTGTCTGAACCTGACCTCTAAGCTGTGCGGTTGTGTAAGACTGCAGGGAGGAAGAGAGATGGACAGCATCTCCTGTCACCATGCACTGCAGCGGGAGAGAGACTGGCTGTTGATATTGGCCGTGGAGACGCGTGTCTAAACCTGCGCCCTCATCTCAGACTGCGGCTGGCGTATTATGTAAGCACATCGTCTCTCTCTCTCTCTCTCTCTCTCTCTCTCTCTCTCTCTCTCCTCTACCTTTTTTCCCCCCAGTGCTCTCTTCGAGCCAACAAGCTGGAAACCTTGTGAATATTTCAAGACTGTTGCATCAACGGCAGTGTAGCAGATTGTGGCGGACTATAAATGTTTTATGGCACAGTGCATGTGGGAAAGATGTATTTTTAGAGCCTTTGTGAAAGCTCCGTTGGAAACGGCGAACATACTGTATCTATGTACATCTCGCTTTTTTTCAGCGGGGATGAGGACAGTAATAAATGAGCCGCTGTCCCGCTGCATCATGCAGGAAATCTCGCTCAAGGTGATTCCGGGATTCTTCAGCTTTCTGCTCTCCAGAAGGATTGCCGTGATTTATGAAATGCTCCAGTTTGGGCAGGAAAAGGACACAGAGGACAGGAAGGAGGGGGATTGCAATGACATCACACAGGCAGGGCTAGAACACCGCGATCTACCCATGGGTGATGACGTTTAGTTTCTTTTTCGCTCTTCAAGCCCAATCAGAAAATCTTTGCTATTTATAAGGGAAAAATAAGGAAAAAAAAAAACATTTAATAAAAATCTGTCATCAATATACTTACAATTACGTTGCTCTAAAACTGTCTCACCTCTCTTTTGTGGGACACAAAAGAAGATATTTAGCAGAATGTTCAAGCTGCTCTCTTCCATCCAGTGAAAGTCAATGGGGACCAAATCTGCTCCTGGTCCTAAAGGAACAGCCTGGATATTCTGATAAATATTAAAAATCTACTTTTTCGATTAAAGTCATGCAAATTTGGAATATCATGAGGCTGAGTATATGATGACAGAATTATCATTGTGTGGTTAAGTCTCGCTTTAAATAAGCCTAAATCATTTAGATAAAAATATGAATTATTGCAAATTATTGGACCTCCATAACTTTATAACAAATATTTAAATATTTAATGTAAAATCTGGATGAAAAAGAAAACATCAACACATCGTCAAATAAAGGTTTATGAGATGTGTGGCAGCATATTTAATAAAATAAATAGTGTAATTGTGGCTTTTTACTTTACAATTCAACATCATTTTCTGGATGTTTTACATCTGGATGTTAGCAACTTATGTGCAAGATTATCAATTAATTAACAATTGTGAGACAAACAATCTTAAAATTCTCAACTGTGAGAAAAACTAACAATTACCTTTTTTTATTTTTTATCTTGTGTTTGGGGGAAAATGTGAGAAGCAAACTTCAGAGAACTAAAAAGTAAGAATCGCAAAATACAAATTCAGATTTGCAAGATGTAAACTCTGAAAGAAGTCAGATTTCTTCAGCACAAACAAAGGCGTTCCTGCTATTGACTTCATGTTGCTACAATGGCTTGAGTAATCTGTGTATGTGAAGGAAATAATCCAGGGTAATACAGGTCAGGATAATCTGGGGTGGTTATATTGGGCAAATAATCTCAGTGCATCAATGTGCTGAGTAATCCCAAACAGTTCTGCTCTGTAATCTTCAGCCAGCTGAATCAAGTGGACGCCCGGGGAAGTGAAATCTTACAGCCTTATGTGATGGTTTCCAACAATAAGAGGATGCCAGGAGTGGTTATTATTTGTTACTATTAATAATGTAATACGGTTCTGGAAGTTTTTCTTGTCCTTGTGACAAACCCAGAGGTCACTGTAGTTGTCAGGAGCTCATTTGCATATGTAACAGCACTAGGTTCATGCAGTTCATACAGAGGGTCTTGACTAATGTTAATGACTTTGAGCTCAAAACTAATCTGATACAAACGCTTACGCTTAAATGCTTGATACAGTGTTTTTCGTTCACAGTCACCGTCAACTACTGACGAACACATTCATTTGTATTTTATTAATTTTAATTTTGTTAGTGTTACTTTGGAAAGAGTTTGTCTTTCAAACACAAATGCACAATTTTTTTCTTCTTCTTTCATTCAATCCTCTATCACTGAATATATTTTAAAAGAAATATATTAATCTCATTTGTATGAGCACTGTTCTCTGGTGTTGGTTAATGGTACAGGTAAACAAATACAATATTTCAAAATATAAGAAATCATTTTAGGAGTTAATTGTTAGCTATTTCATTAAACTTATAAACCCCCTACAGTTTCTTCCCAAATCCAGTTATGTTATAATATTATGTTTAACACACGTCACGTTGTTAATATAATTATAATGTGTGTGTGGGTCTGTAACTAATGTTCTTCAAAGAAATCTCTGCGAACCGAGGCTACGCTCATTTAATAAGTACAATAAAAATACTACATACAACATAAACATATCAATAAACATAATAATACGGTTTAAAATAACCATTTTGTATTTTAATATATTTTAAAATGTAATTTATTCCTGCGATAATAATAGTGATCCTTCAGAAATTATATTTTGCTGCTCATGAAACTTTTTTTAATGTTATCATCAATGCTCAAAACATCTTATTTACTGTATTCATCAAATAACTACAGAAAACTATTAAAATATTTAGTGCCACGTCTGTTACTTTTGATCGACCGAATGCATTCATGCCAATTCACAATAAACCTCTGAGTAAACTTAAAACCCTCCTCAGAGACATGCAAAACCATCTCAACACGCATGCATTATAAAGTCAGTTTGAGATTTGCCTGTGTTAGTTCAGGTGAGACATGAATGAAGGAGCACATCCTCAGAACATGACGGCATGCAAACTGAGCTCCACATGGAGAAAAAAACCATGGCAACCCTCCGCCGTTTATCATCTCTGTGTACAACGGAGGAATTCTTTGTTGCCCACACTTTACTTTCCTCCTTTTGAAACCGATACCTTCACCAAGGCCCCTTGAAATATCGCCGCTATCTGTGAAAACGAACACACTCCTCATTTTCTGTGGTGTGGCTCCAGTGCCAGAGTCAGAGGGGAGACGGGTCTGGGGGAGGCCGAGGGTTTGTGGGGTTGTGAAGCTAGTACGGAGATGTACGTCCCCCTCGGGCCTCCACCCCCCAACCTGTTAGTCCTCTGTTACTAGGCAACACCTGCTGGCATGTGCTAAATAAAGATTAGCACCAGGCGAGCGCCTGGCAGCGATGTAAGAGACACAAAAGCACAGCTCCCGCTTTCTTACAACTTCCAACGTCCACCGTTGATATTACAGATTAACAGCCAAAAACACATGCTCTAGTTCCTGAGGAAAAACAACAAACCCAAATAAATCATTTTTACCCTTAATGCTTTTGAATGAAGTCTCTATTCTCACCGAGGCTGCATTTATTGGATCAACGACATGAAATACAACTACAATCTTAAAATGTGCTTTACTTTTGATAAAGCCGTTTTTTGTCTTCAGCGTCACATCAATCTTCAGAAATCATAGTAATAGGCTTTTTGCTTCTTAATATTAATATTCTTTGAATAGAAACTTTTTTAAAAGTTATTTTAAATGGAAATGTTTTGTAGCATTATAGATGTATTCACGAGCACTTTTGATCAATTGAATCGGTCCTTAATGAGAAAATAATGCATTTCTTAAAATCCTACCTTAAAACTTCTGGATATGCAAATCAGCATATTAATATGATTTCTGAAGGATCGTGTGACACTGAAGCCTGCAGAAATGATGATAAAAATTTAAATAAAATCCAATACAAAACTGTTATTTTAAACCGTGCAAACAATCATTTACTAATGGACCAATACATGCAGCATTGGTAAGCATATAAGAAAAAAATGTATATTCCAAACATTGACCACTTGGGTCTGCTTTTCTGTACTTATGAAGAAGAACACACACACACACAAAAATATGACAGTAGTGCGTGTCTGAGCAAAACTCAGCATCACATTGCTATACATGATTGAAAAGGCATTGCTATGCAGTTACTAGGGAGTCCTGGACGGCCACAGGAGCCATCATAATGGTTAGTACTTATCATATTGCAATGTTAAAGCGTATATTTACATTAGCGGTCATGTGATGTTTGAACAGGTGTGACTGATGAGCAATAGACCAGCTACTCACCTTACTATCTGGGGGAAGGGAAAATGGGAGTGAACGAGTGGCATATGGGTGGTTATAACTGCTAAACGACAGAAGACTCGGAGGAAAAATCTGTCTAATCCTCACAGAAAACACAAAACTCATCCGCTGGTGCTTTCGTGGCTGTCGGTCATTGCGTAACGCTTTCGTTACATAATCCCAAATGTACACTCATATCAGAGGTTTATCTTTAGAGCTTTTTATTATAAGGCATCCCGGAGTGTCCCATCTGAAAGCAGGGGAGGAGAGAGAGAGAAAAAACACCCCCACCTCCGAGCGTCCTGTGTGAGCATCATCATCATCATCATCATAAGGGGGATGCTCGAGTGATGCTTCACCCCACTCCCACATACGAGGCTTGTTTTGAATTTAAAATAAGAGCACGAACAAACCAGGCATGAACATGGGGGCGTTCGGTTCAGGAAATAGAGACATCGAAAGCTGGAGAATATATTGTTATATTCTAAAAATCACTTTGTCTAGGGCTGGTGTTTTAAAGATTTTGATCTGGAGAAGTAATAGAGAGAAAACTGGCCGGTGATGCTCTTAAAGTGGACCAAGCTGCGCTCGATCCGCTGGCTGATCTTAAAGGAACACTCCACCGTTTTTGAAAATAGACTTATTTTCCAACAGTTCTCCATTTTTGAATCCATTCAGCTGATCTCTGGGTCTGACGCTGGCACTTTTAGCTGCAGCTTAGCATAGATAATTGAATCTGATTAGACCATAAGCATCTCGCTCAAAAAAAAAGACAGCAGGTCTTAGTACATGATATAACTACAGAAGTGTCAAGTTTTAAAGAGGAAAAATATCGAAACTCTTTGTTTTTGAATGCGATGCTAGTGGTCTAATTGCAATCAATGATCTATGCTAAGCTATGCTAAAAAAGTGTTATCGCCTGAATGGATTCAAAAACGGTAAAACTCAACTTATTAACTCGGTGGAGTTACAGAATGAGCCTATTTTCCAAAAAAAAAGTGGAGTGTTCCGTTAAAGTCAACACTGCAGAACCACTTTTTTATTTTTTTTTCTCCACCCAGAATGTTATCTAAAGAAACAAAAATTAGAAAAGCGGGGTTTAGCAGCCGCGTTGTCAAGGTGTTGCAACTCTTTCACGGCAATTCTGCAAATTTAGATTTAGATGTTTCTATATTTCAAGGACCCAGAGCACAACTGGCACAGGACGCTCCAAGCCTGGTTAAAGTATCCTGCTTGAAAACAGTAAGGCAATGTCCGCTCACAAAGCTCATGGCTATTTGCATGCCAGATCACACAGCATTTGAGGACAATTGCAAGGTTTTAAGGGGTTATGTCAGATCTCTCTTTCATATGTTGTGCCTTGGCATGCGCTGCTTGTAGCTGGTTGTCACTGTGGTTAATTACGTTCAGAGCTCTCTGCAGTGACCATAGTAACAATCTCCACGGTCTGTAGACTCGCTGCCTATCTCTAGAACGAACCAGCAAGCCTGAGAAAAGAGAGAGAGAGGGGTGAATCTGTCAGTCAATGCAGGAGACGAAATAGATCCTGTCAGCCCGAGAGAAAGAACACTGGCCGATAAACAGGAAGTGAGATGGATGGCTGCAGGGAAACATAATCACCATGAGCTAATGAAGGGAGATAAACCAAACAACCAGCAGTCAACTACAGACAGACAGACAGATTTAAAGACTAAAAAAAGGGCAAGATTGTGGATCATGTGTTACCCAACACAACAAGTCAGGGAAGGACAGTGAAATAATTCTGAACCGGAGTGGAGCAAGACAGACAATAGCCTGATCTTGATGAATGAGGGTGAGCAACAGAAGGAGGATGGATACTTAAGAAACAGATAAGACAACAGTGCCGAGAAGTATATGAGATGGACCGTTTTAGCAGGAAGTGATGAGGAAGGGGTTGGACAGTGTGTACTGTTTAAGGAGTCGTATATCTGGCAGAAAATGTTGACATTTCTTTTGCTTAAAGCGAATCGCCCTCCTTTTCTCCCTTTGCCTGGCTTACACTCGTCGTCTGCCAGTGCAGGGGGTTAATGAAGTGTATCATTCACCTTGTTTGGCAACCAAGATGGCAGATAAGGCAGGTCTGCTCAAGGTCTGGCCCTCGAGATCCACTTTCCTGCAGAGTTCAGCTCCAAACCGGATCAGACTCACCAGCCTGTAGGATTCTGGTAAACCTGAAGACCTTCTAGGGCTGTGTGTGAAATCTATGTGAGGGGACACCATTTGTAGTGGTGTCCAAAATCATACTAGATGTCATCGAGTGCACTCATTCCATCCCACAATGCACTCTAATAACAAGTGTACAACCAAATGTACACTCAATGGCTTGAGAATACCCATAATGCAGGGAGGGTCACGCTGAATGAATTCCCATGACTCGCCAGAAGGTGGTGACCAAACTTCTTCCAATAAGTGTACAGCATCATTTAAAAAGGTATAGTTTTTAAGCGATTATTAAATAGCATGCTCGTTTCCATGAGAGTTCAAAATAAATATTTTCATTACCACTGGAGCTGCCAGTTTTAACGATTAAAAACTGTTTTAACGATTTCTAACGATTAATAAACACCAAGCATAAATCACGCAAAAGTGGCAACCTTTTCAGCATAGTCAGGGTCTGATCACACCTGGCCACCTCATGCATTTTCTCTGATATGATAGCTATCCAAATGTTAAAAACAAACAGATGTAAATGCCCTTTATCCGCTCATACCACTTCAGTGTGTTCTGGGAGACATTCCAGATAAAACTGGACGAGGTGTAAAAGCATCTGGTTGTCAAAACCACGTATGTAAATTTTACTCCTCCCAAAATGTTAAAATAATAAGGGTGTGAGAGCTACAGGCTTTATGACAATATAATCAGATGTGACCGCTCTAATCTCTTCAGCACATGAAACGCACAAATCATTTTCTTTTAAAGTACTAACTTTTAACTTTCCAGCTCTGATGTCTCCTACTGTGGTCTCTTTTATTAGCTGATGATGAATAAAACGTAGCGATTTTCTGTTGCTTTCATTGACGTGAACTGTGTATTTGCATACAGCACAGGAACTGAAGATCAGATTTACATCAGATTTGCAGACACACATATGTGATCAAGTGTAAATGGAACCATTTTAACAAATCGGATAGATATCCGATCTGAGAAAATGCATGAAGTGAGGCCCTCGGTGACTGGATTTCATTTTAATTCACTTTTCAACTGGACAGTACTAGTGGACTAATGCGGTCAATAGCGAATATAGGGTGACTATAAAATACAGCATTGAAAAAAAAGTGAAGCTAAATTCGAGGGCAGGTGGAATTTTCCCATCCTGGAGTTAAAGCAAGAATTGGGGCCGGATTTGAGGTTTGTTGCAAACCTTTCTGACTAAATATTGTGTGCGGTCACTGCTGTCAGCATGCACTGTCCTTGACCGGACAGTGGACCTAAAGTCTGCAGTATACTGCACACAACATAGGAAAGACTTTGGGAGTCAGTTGAAATCCACAGAAGAAAGCGGTCATGATTATTACTGTGACAGTGATTGCACATCAACATCAATCGTGCTCCTGGAGGGCCGCTATCCTATAGAGCTCAGCTCCACCCTATTAAACACACCAGAACCAGCAAGGCATACTAGAAACTTTCAGTTGTGAGGTGGTGTATTGAGGCAAGTTAAACTCTGCAGGACCAATTTGTGTTGAAAGCTTCACTGGTTCAGAACGCTTCACTTCACCATGACTAGGTTATAGCATATTAAAAAATGATCATGGGCTCATTATGTAGACTGGGTGACCTGTAAGTGCAAACCTCATGAGTATAAAAACTGTGATATATTGGAGTTTTTGTGCAATTTACATTTCCATTAGGTATATTTTCAATTCGCAATTTCAATATGAAGGGTAATGGAAACGCAGCTATTGTTTTGATCTACAGCATCAGTTCATTTCACTGCCGTTCACAAACCCCCTCCTGTGGCTTTAATGGGGAATATTCGCTGGATTTTATAACTTCAGACAACAGCAGTAGGCCATTCAGGTTCTTTTCAACTGCTGCTTTATGAATACAAATTCAAACCCGATATTTTTATGTACAGGCTTTTCTGTTAATACAGCACGCTAAAACGCAGTCTACAGACCACTGAAAATGGTGCCAAACTATATTAAAATATTGGTTAACGCGGTTTATTTAAAAGTATAACAACAAACAAATTGGCGTAATGCACAATGTGTAAATCATGTACAAGGGTTTTAAAAAAAAAAAAAAAAAAAAAAACGCATTAAGACTGAGCTGGTGTAAAGCCACTAATTCAAAAAGCGTAACAAATGTGGCTCCGTTAAATTTGTCCCTTGAACAACATAAAACAAACATATCCAACAGAAAATGCTTTTAATCAATATTTTAAAAAGCTCTCGTGAAATAAAAATAATTTTTTTCCCAGATCAGTTCTTCTGAGGTTACCCAACCAGGTGCTCCTGCACAAGGGGGGGAAAAAAACACATACAGAAGTCCTAGTAAGCTTTTCATTTTTCTCCTGATCTAAGCTACTTAGACGACTAACTCGTAGGCCCATCACAAGTGCTGCTAACAGGTTCCGTGCCATTAGAGTTGGACTCTGAACCATTTCGCTCCTGTTCTAAGAGATCCGGCTCTTTGCTCAGTCCCTCTGCATCTTCTGTGCTTCCTTCCTGGGTTTCTGTTGAACCGTCGTTCCTCTTTCCCTGTTTGTCACGAAAGACTTCCACCCCGACCATGCGGAGGTAATGAAGACGCTCATTACGTGGGACGAAAGCCCTGATGGAAGTCTTTCCTCTCCAACCGCACAAATCTATAGGACACTGAGGAGCGTCGAGATCCCTGGAGACATGAGAAGAAGAAAAAAAAAAAATTAAAAGTTGATGCAAGTGGGAAAAGAGCCAAAGAATGAGTGACGGAAAAAGCAACGAGAGGAGAAAGCAAGACAGAAGAAGGGAAGAGGAAAATGAGCAAATTATTGATCAGCTACAGCGTAGACGGCGCCAGGAACCGGTGTGGAGTGTGACGGGGCACTTTAAGAGCGCCTGTGATCAGGCGGATGGAAAAACAGAGTGAAAGATGATCAGGCGCGCTGTGCTGGAACGGGCCGTCATGTTTTCATGGGGAGATGGAGACGAGGATGACACCACAGCGCCACGCGCCGCTAATCACAGTGACATCAGAGCTGCTCTCGGCTCGTGTCACTCACGGTGATGAAACCGCCAAGAACAAGCGCACGCGTGTCCATATTGAAGTACGGGCTTTGCGGGGGCTCGTATTAATGAGAAAATAAACAGACATTCATAGATTCCCATGATGCTGTGAGGCTAATTTAGACATGTCATCTAGCACAAAGAGGAATGGAGCAATAATGCTGTGTGGTGAACATTTATCAAGCATACCGTTTGTTGTGAATACTGAAGAGAGCCGTTTGAGATTCAGGTTAAAATTCAGGCTTGAACTTGAACTGTGTATTGGCGTTTTTGCACGGTTAAAACAACATGCACAGTAAATATGAACGTTTTGCAAAGGGTCAATTAACTGTCAAATTAAATGTCCTCATAAAGGAAATCTAAATCTAAGTTTATCTGCTTACCCCCAGGGAATCCAAGCGCATGCATTTTAAGCGCACCTGGCCGATAGATCAACCATAATTCATCTGTCAATCAGATGCATTTTAAAATGACTTTTTTCCCCCTGTGTGTTCGCTTTGGATGTGTGAGCACACGGGCGAAGAAATTAGACTTCCTCATCTAAAATTAGACAATATGAACATTACGGAGTGCTGAAGATTTTTATGCAGTGTTAAAAAAAATTAAATAAAAATCAGAAGGCGCTATTGCACAGAAAGTCCAAAATGTATAATAATAATGTATAATAAATTATTTCTCCATGCAGAAAAACCCTAATATGGGAAAAAAAACAGCTAAAAAGGGGTCCTTTTTCAGGTAATTTTCAAGTAACTAACAGTATATGAATAATGCAGTGCTAACTGACAAAACTATTTTGATAGAAACTTTTGCCGCCTTATGCATTTGTATAAACCAATACTAAACGTGTCATTAGCAAAATACAGAAAAATATTAGTGGTTTTATAATAGACTGCCTGTATCAATCTGACACATTCACCCATTTCTTTCTAAATGCTCAGCTTAACATTACAGCCAACAAATGCATGATTTGTTTTTTTTTCCACTGATGTATTCAAAATCATATTCATTTAAATCCAGAAGCCTCACAGACTGTTGATAGTATGTTTGATTAAAAGCATCAATAGACTAATAGTGATAAGACTAGTATCACGTCTTGCTCTGCAATCCCTATATGACATCAGTCATGTTTACAACAGTTAGCTTCTGTGGTTCCATGTTGCTTCTCATCACAGTGTGACAGAATGTATTTATTTTTTTAATAAGTGTACACTGTGATACAAGCTGTGTCAATTAGCGTCGCACTGCAACTGTGTGTTTATCATCTTCCAAGTTTCGGGAGGAAAAGAAAAAAATCCTGCGTCAAAGAAGGTGGAGTTTCAGGACACACTCACAGAAGGTGTTTAGGAGCTAAAATGAACCTCCCCTGTTTTTAAAACACACACACACACACAGCTAGAGTTCAAGCATGAAGTCAGCTGATGCTGTGATTACTCTGCATGTGCTGTCAGTTGACTTTGATGTGTTTGTTGCTCACTTTTATAACATAAGAGAGAGATGAAATTGTATTGTGTGCTAAAGCTCAAGGAAAAGATCAATATTTGTTAAAGAAACATCTGGTGTAAGCACAGCCAAACATGGGCACAAAACTAGATTTTCCTAAACAAAATGGTGGGTGGTTGTGGTTTGCGTGACAAAAAGAAAGAAAACGAGAGAGAGCACACAGTTTTCATCTGGATTGACTAGTTTTCTACACAGTAAGGGCCATCAACGTGAAACATGACTGTCTGGTGGGCCAAACAATGAGCTTTCTGCTGAGAGAGACAATGAAGAGCTATTTATCTGTGAAGAGGAAGCCGGGTGCATCAGTTCGAGCCCTTTAATTATCAGACAAGGGGCGTAATGGCTACAAAGTGCTCAATCTCCATTCATTTGTCTCCTGACTGGCTGATGAATGGTAGGAGTGCCATCACAGAGCCCTCTGTGGAAGTACAACACAGCACACCTCCCCGCCAGACCTCAGCGCACACTAAGATTTCACCTGATCAAGAGCTTGCTCCACAAATACAGAAAACCAAAAACAAAGCTGCTTACTGAAATCTGATTTAGGTTCAAATTCAAGCCAGATCTACATTTAGCCTTCGCATATAAAAGAAATTCCAGAGATATTCCACATTTGCTCCGTGTATCCTTGACAACCATCTAAACAATTACATTATGCTTGCCGTTGCACCCAAACATGTGTGTTGGTTGATTCCCCATTCGATCGTTCCAAGCATGCAGAATTTAAACACCAGGGAATGCACCTATACACGTCTATGGTTGTATGTGCATGAATGGTCATGTGACATGTGTCGTGTGTGACGTAAATGCCGTTTACACTGTGTTTTAGAAACCATCTACATTGTAAAAGATAGAATGAAAACTAAAATGCAGTTTTTAAAGAAAAACACTAAGTTTGATTTACTCAATATCTGCGCACAACATTTAACTTTTCCATAATGTTGTCCAGTTAGCTTAGCAACATGCTAACATCAAACTATTGGAATTAAATACAGTTTTCATTTAGTCTAATAAGAAAGCACCCTATAAAAAGGTAATACACAACAAGGCAGTTCACTAGGCTTTGGTACAGATGAAGGGAAGAACAATGCATAAACTGGAGACTAGTGCTGAAGTTTTTCGCTCTACTGTTCAATAAACGTGTGTGAGAACATGAGCACTTACTTTGGATCTGGTAGGTATCGTAAAACAATGCTGCCCATTTCTGGAGGAAAAAAAAAAAAACAAACATTTGCTTTTCAGATCAAGACTTTGAATACATCAAAAAAAAAAAAAAATGCTAAAAGGTTCTGGTCTAAACATGCGACTGTGTCACAGGCAGTCTATTGTATCACCAAATTAATAAAAGACTAACATCTATACACAAATACATACATACATACATGCAATATATAGAGATATTTCTATGGACATAAATGTAACTAATAAAGGGCAGAGAACAGAGCCCTGTGGAACACCCTGCTCGAGCAGGACAGTGGGTGATATATAGTTATGCATGTTGATGTAGTATTGTCTGGTTTGTTAGATAGGAGGAAAAAAAAAACAGCATAATGCAGCTCCTGAGACGCCAATCTCTGAAAGGCGTAGGAGTAATAACTTCTGACAGACAGTATCAAAAGTTGAGCTGACATCAAGTAATAAGAGCATAGAATGATTGCCTGAGCCAGTGCAAGAGGTCATTAATAACCCTTACTAAAGCATTTCAGTACTGTGATGAGCAGCAAAAAAAAAAAAAAAAAACTGAAATATGTCAAACTGATTGTTGAGAGCTAGAAATGAAGTCCAGTGGCAACAATTTTAAAAAGATATATTTCTATAATGAGTTACAAAATAAAACTAAAATATAATGTGCTAACATGCATAGTGATTTCTTGAAGTTTCTTTAACTTTTTACTATTTAAACCTGCATAACTGAACCTACACATTTTAACCTGGCAAAGATTTCATGGGCTGAAAAGCCGAGCTCAGCGGGACTCTGAATGGCACTCACCAAGTTTTTTGGCCTGATTGTGAGCGTCATCTCCGAGCTTGCTGAGGAAGGGGTTCTCCTGCGTGAGGAGCACTTTCACGTCCTCCACGCTGATGTTGATGATTCGGGCTCTGATGTAGGGGCACAGCGTGTAAATACCCTAAAGACAGACAGCAGCATAGAGTCAAGGACTCAATCTTCTCTCTCTCACACACACACAAACACACATAGCCTTTACTGCTCTGAGAAAAGCATGTAACCACAGGATGATTAAGTCCAATGCAAAAATGCATTTCCCTTCGTCATTAACTCAGCAGACATGTTTTAATCCATTTCTTCATCTATGGGAAGAATAAATACACATACACACAATTCGCAAAACAGATCTTCCTCTAGTTAAAAATCAATAGACTGTAGTGGAAAATGGTAATGAAAGCTCCCTCTAGAGCAGACAGGAAGGCAAGCTGAGGTTATTAACGGCACATTGAGATTAACTTGTTTCCCGATAGACCGCTAAACCTAGTTTTTGAGCAAAAAAAAAAAAAAAAAAAACATCTGAGACAACCGAGATATCTGAGTGGTGCTTTAATTATAGACTGATTACTGCGGTACAACTTAATATCCAAAGCCTTTCTGGTTAAAATTGCGTGTGAAATCAAACCATTATATATCTTGCAGATATCCCTGGGATTAGACTGCTGCTTTTCAACTTGAAAAAGATCTTTTAATACAATTTTTAAGGCTGGGTAGACACTAGATTTTTTTTTTATCCTTTAAAATTTTCAAAATGAGAGACACCACAAACATGAGGACAAAAAAGAAAACAACATCCTAGATTTGACCGTTTTGCTCCTATAGTGTGTGGTGATGTGATTAAGACAGCACCCCACACACCAACAGGTTTTCATCCTGTCTGTGAACACGGGAAATCTCACTAAATCTCTCGAGATTTGAGACATGTTTTACAGGACACGCTGTATAAACACTGTAGATCTGATGCCACATATCGACAAGCAGTCCCCCATCTCTGCTGTCCCCGTCACTTTGTGCTGTGCCTCGACTGCGTTTGTCATTACGCTTCGATCTTCTGTCAGCTCGTCTTCTGATTGGATAAGGTTTCATTTCAGGATTTCTGATCATAAATATAAAACATGTTGACTATTAAAGATTCGCTACTGGGGCGCCTCTGATGTTCTTCACTCTTAAACACCAGACCACAGGAAAATGTGTTAAGATGATCTTCAGAACCAACAAGACATTACCTAGGATTGTTGGAAGGGGAGAAACCGGCTCAAAATCAGCCTGATTATCTTGTGGCGTGTACCCAGCCTAAGCAATGAAAACATGTCTACACAACACTCTTTATTCTCTTATTCATCCTTTTTCTAAATTATTGAGTGTCCAGTATTTATTTAGGATTTATCCATTTTGGATGCATGCGGATACACAAGTGGTTCATAATTTATTTACGCCAAACTATATTATTTATTTAACATATACCCACCTCCTGAGCCAGTCTAAAAGCACAACCAAACTGTTCTCCATCAGTATTTCTGGACCAGACCTTCACTCCCGTGTTTATAACCTGTAGAAAAACACAAAGGACTCCATGTATAACAGTGCTTCACATTTTTTTTTTTTTTTACACAGTAAGGCACCACAGGTTACTAATAGTTAATGCATTAACACTAACTACCAAACTATACATTTATAACAGTACTTTTTGTTAACATTCGTTAATATACATTTATTCTTACTTTAACATTATTATTATTTTGTTAATGTATGTTAACTAATTCAGTTAAACGGAATCTCACTGTATATACATACATACACACACACAATTTAATTATGCTATTTAATGTTTAATTAGTTATAAATAAATTACAACAAACTAAAACATTACAGCATGTGAATTGCTCAGAAGACAACTAATACAAAGGATGGGGTGTGTAAGTGTTTACAGTGTGCTTCTTTGTTGTAACGTAACTCCAGTGATGTCTGTTTACATTAGCAGCAGATGGTTGTTTCATACTTGATGAATGTGAAGGCACTAGAGCACAGATAGAGATGAGATCATAGCGAGGCTGCTGTCCCCATCTGCCTGTACGCCATCTTCAATCACTGCTAGCACTGATGAAGGGCCATCAGAGTGTGTGTGTGTGTGTGTGAGAGAGAGTGTCTCTGTGTGTGTGTCTGTGTGTGTGTGTGTGCTCTTGCCTTCATTCTTTCGCTGTTGTTGAGCAGAACATTTCTGAGCTCTTTGGACACCATGTACAGGTGCCTCTTTTTTCCTTCGTGGGTGCGAGTCAATACGTTCAGCTTGGGGAAACCTGGAGACAGGTTGTAGAAAGCTCTGCAGCAGACAAAGAAATATCACAGCATAAAATAAATGATGGTTAGACAGAAGGAAAAAAAAAAAAAAAAAAAACAGCAAAAATGCACATATGCGCACAGCGCTGAACACACAGCGACATATGGAGCAGAGGCGTTGTCTCCAACAAGTCAAAATGGCGGGTTGCCAGCTCTGTGGCACTATGCATCTGTGTGAGGACATAAATAACATTCAATACAAACAAAAGACGGAGTCACAGTGACTGAATGATAATGATCATATCATCCATTCATCTGATTGGTCACCTAGGATGTATAGTACATAAAGGATTATTTTTATTTATTTTTTAAATATACACATACAAAGATCCAGCCCACTCACAGCATGTATGCAAAAAAAAAAAAAAAAAAATATATATATATATATATATATATATATATATATATATATATATATATATATATATATATATATATATATATATATATATATATATATATATATATAAAATTCACATAGCATTTATTTATTCATCACAAACGCATACACATTCATATAGACATAAACACACACTGGTATCAGACATAAAAAAAAAAAAAAAAAAAAAAAAAAAAAAGACAGGAAAGATATGGGAGTTTGTAAAAAAAAAAAACAACAAAAAAAAAAACCCAGTATTTGTATTGAGTAGCGAGGCTTTGTAAACGGAGGGGAGAGGTACTCACTGGATGGGAGGGAAGATGGGGTCATCCTCTGTCAGAAACACAAAAGGATCCTCTTTGAAGCCAAAGAGTTTCATCTTCTTTGGAGGAGGGGGGCTGGAACAGACAGAGCGCCTCAGTAACTGAAGAAAAACTGCAGTAATACACACTGTCCAGCAGGGAGCACTGAAATCTACACCACAAGGAGCGCCTGAAAGCCAGTGGGTTTGAAATTCTCTCTTACTGAACTCTTAAGGAATACTGCACAATAGCTGCATTCATTCTCTCATGAATAACTATTAGGTCAAATACTAGATTATTCAACAATAGATAGTTTACTTATTTGTCTGTTCAGTACTTCTTAATAATACACCTGTTATTTCCTCAGTAAGGAGCTATGTAAAGATGTAGCTTTCAGGTGGAAATGTTATTTTGCAAGGAATTTAATTGTGGGCCAGTGTATAAGATGTAATAGTTAAAACAAGTAAATAATAATAAATAACACAGTTTAAGTTGTTTTATTCTCATTTTTATTATTTCACATTATCAAGAATGAGCTGATGCAAACAGGACTGTATTAGACATGATTTAATGTAAAAAAATAAAATTTTAAGCTTGTTAAATGGCTTCATTGGTGTGCCTCAAAATCCACAGAGAACAAAAGAATGAACAAACAAACAGCAGAAAGAGCACTAGGGTGACCGCTGCGCCCACATACACACCTGGCCGAAGACACTCACCCACAGACATTATCTTTCTTGACCTCTGAAGGGTCAGGGGTATCTGGGACAGACGGCTTTTCCTCTGCAGGAGTGTCTCCCTCCACTGCTTCCACAGCGGCATCAGCGGATGAGCCGTCTGCTGGCGGGACGTCAGCCGGAGACTCCCCCGTCTGCAGCTCCTCTGCAGGAGCCGTCTCACCGGAGGAGTTCACCTCCCTGTTACGAAGCTACAGACAAAGAGACAATAGCCATGCTTTTCTATCCACCTATTTTTGAGTGCAATTCTGGCATATTGCATTAAAAAAAAGAATAAATAATAATAATAATAATAATAATAATAATAATAATAATAATATGTTATATATATATGGAAACACCAAGATGCATATTAATTCTTAAAAAAAAAAAAAAAAAAAAACACCCTACATGCTCAGCTAAATAAGAAATTTTACTATGTGTCATGAATTTAATCATGATTAATTGTTTGACTGAAATTAATTATTGTGCATCAAAAAGAGACCTGTGACTGCGATGGAACAGCAAAACTGGACGAACCAATAGACTGATCTCTTACACGGCATGTAAAATGCTAGTTTGTGTCAGTCTAAAATACTTAAGCAAAGTCTCGTCAAAGTGCTATAATTAACTCCCAAAATAACATGACCAGAGCACTCTGAAGCTCATAGTTTATTTTATATATATATATATATATTTTTTTTTTTTTTTAATAGCCTACAGTGCCTTTTATTGCAGCAAATACATTTTTCTTTGTGATAGCTAATCGAATGTTTAACATGATATTACATTTTTGCGAATTAGTTTAAATCTTAACTTTGGATGGAAGCATAGCTGCAAGTACACACGCCAGCAAAAAGGGTGGATTGATTCAACAAAACAGACGTGTTAGTTAAAACGACAAAAATACACTATAAATGTACTCCCGTGTAACTATACTTTGTGTTTGTAGTACCTTTGGGAAACGGCGGTTCCATGGCATGGGTGCCTTCTTCACCAACACAGCGACAAAAAAGCCACCGGTGTTCTGGTGATGGGGCAGTATTCTCATACTGAAAACAAGCCGAAACGTATCATAATGACCAGAGATGAAAGAGAAAATGAGCTGTATTGCTTCACTTTTACTGCGGTTGTACACTACCCTCTGGAGGACAGCTCTGGAACAACAAGCGTGTGCAGAAACGCTCTGAAGCCGTACAGACGGGTATATACTGTACATACACTCACCATCTCTCCAGCTTCATATTGGCCAGCTTGTCTGGGTCTGTTGGTGGAAACATGGTGGGTCTGATCTGAGTGTGTCGATTCGTTGGCACTTCTGACCAGTCAGAGAACCACTGACCCTCTTTGGTCATCACCTTTAAAAGAGCACAGAGCTAGATTACACTACCTTTTTGTTAAGAAATTGATACCTGAACAACACTGATGAAAAAAAGTCACAGAAAGCTGTTTGCAATTCAGCCATCCGTCATATGAATTTTTTTGTCACCGCCTATTTGTCATCTATTAAATTATTATACAAGGACATGATCCGCACTCAGAAAATAGCATTTTTTTATATATTAAATCACATATAGGAAAATACAGAAATGTTTTGGTTCAAGGCCTTCTCGTGTGTGAAGCCGCAGGCACGGAGCCGAAACGTTTGCGTTTTGTCCTTTTGGCAATTAATGTAAAATAAACGCTGAAGATCTGTTTTGTGAGTGTGGATCATGGTCTTATTTACTAAGTAAAGATGTTTAAAATGTTACAATAGATTGCCATTTCAAATAAGAGTTTCCACAAAAACAGTACAAAAAGCAGCACAATTGTTTTCAACATGAAAATAAGACTTTTTTTTCTTAAATATACCAGTCAAACAATTTTTAATCCGTAGGATTAGTTAGATTTGTAAAAGAGGTTTCTAATGTTAAATCAAAAGACGCACGTATTTGATCAAAAATGCAGAAAAGTAATATTGGGAAATATTCTTACCATTTCAAATAATGGGTTTCTGTTGTAATATACTTTAAAATATAACTTATTTCTGTGATACAAAACTGAATTTCCATCAGTCGTTACTCCAGTCTAAAGTGTCACATGATCTTTCAGAAATTATTCTAATATACTGATTTAATATAAGAATTCCCCATTTTGGCAAAGGGTTAAAAGGGAGAAAGTTCAAGTAAACATGATAACTGTTCTGTGTTTGGCTGCACTGACGAACGCCTCAGAGGAGACTTGTAACTTGTGTGTGTTTTTAACATAGACGTGTGTATCGTGTATTAAAGCACAATAACACATGAAAGAACTTAGCATTCAGAAAACTATACCCGTAGTTTTAACTAATATAGTTTAAAACATGTTTTCAGCAGGATAGACGTGATAATCAAAACCAAACAGATGATTTTTAAGAGCATCTGAGGTATGAGCTTAAAAGCACAGCCCTATTCTAGAAAGAGAGGCGAGGATCAGCAGCTCATTTGCATTTAAAGAGACATGCACAAAAACAGCACGTTTCTGCTTTCCACTCAGGCATTTTCAAATGATTATAATATTATTAATTATATTATAATAATAAATTATCTGTGGGTAGTTTTTGAGCTGACACATTTTAGGGACACCTGAGATTTATTCAAAACTAGCCTCCGAGCTGCCAACCACACATCACTTTCACTCTGCATCACTGTCTGGACTTTATATGATGAAATCAGATTACAAGATCTGATTACTTTCAATTTGGTTAGGATGACTATCATGAGTGTAGGCATGTCATTTTAATAATGTTACCAAGATATCTTGGATTATCAGAAGAGCTTTACTGTGGGAGTTGCTCCAGTGAGGACTTCTGTTACCTGTAGCATAATGTCCGCGCCGCAGATAATGAAGAGAAATGACCACGCTAACGCAAAAGAAATAAACCAGGGCAAACTCACAGGAAGAAATTGATGTCAGAGATGGGAGGCTAATGCTTCATTACCTTCCAAGATGTAATTCCAGGCATATATTTGAGTCCCGGGAGATCTGCAGAGGCATCTGCTAACTCTAAAGCACCTGAGAAACAAACAAGAGTGAAGAAACCACCACCACGGGAGAGCGAGATCAGAAAAAGCAGGAGGTGAAGGAAAGATGATGATGTGATAAATTCAAATAAGAAAAAGTCCCAAAATAAAGCTTGATTTACTTTATGCATGATGTATTTCTCTCTTTGAAAGGAATGGGGCAGAATTGTTTTCATTAGCCAGAGGAAAGAGGACAGCAGACATACCTTCACTCTTCTCCAGCAGGGCAGTGATGACGGCTTCATCCTCGATGGGGTTCAGAGAGCAGGTGGAGTACACCATCCTGCCTCCTACCGCCAGCTGCTCCACACCTCGCACGGCGATCCTGATCTGCAGCCTGACAGACAGCGAGAGGAATTGAGAAGACACACACACACACCTCCCAAGCAGACGCAACATCTCTTATTAACAAGGTACAGAAAACACTCCTCCAGCAAACACAT
Organism: Puntigrus tetrazona; assembly: GCF_018831695.1. Taxonomy (NCBI): domain Eukaryota; kingdom Metazoa; phylum Chordata; class Actinopteri; order Cypriniformes; family Cyprinidae; genus Puntigrus; species Puntigrus tetrazona. The sequence goes on along the minus strand of NC_056717.1, from coordinate 6,865,039 downwards.
CACTGCTAATTCACTGCGCTTAAGCTCCAGACTCAACCATCATCATTTATCAATACTTTTGGGTTTATCTGAGAGCATGAAGACACTGGAACGTGTTCAGAATGGGGTAATGCTAACTGAACAGTATACTCTTTAGTACAAAACTACCATACATTTTTGACTTTAATACATGTGTACACAAGAAAAAAAAACTCAGTTTATCTGATCTAATAAATAATCTACATGTGTGTGTGAAATTAATATTTATATGCAGGAATGCATTAAAACTGACAGTAAAGACAAGCATTTCTTGAGCGTCAAATCAACATCAGATCATGTGACACTGAAGACAGGAGTAATGATGCTGTAAATTCAGCTTTGACATTAGATTATGTTATACATGCATAATTAATATTTTTATAAGATACACTACACTACATACCAGAAGAACGGATTTAGGCAAATCCAGGTATTCCGTGCATTCAGAACGTTTGCATACTGTTCCAGGGTTTTAAAGCTCAAATTTAAGATATTAAGACCTTTTTAAGACCTGCACAAATAAAATTAAAACCGTATGAGTGTGGTAGGGCAAAAGTGGGGTAGGGTGCGAAAGTGACCAAAAAATATCTACATTTAGTTGACAATTATCCTCTAAAGTTCAGCCAGCACTGTCCACTGAACATAAACAACGCTGATCACATGGTTTACGTTCTGGGGTACTCTCTAAAATGGCGGTAACTGGGGGAGAATAATTGCTGTTATTATCTTTGTGCACAAAAGGTACTCTGAGCTGTCACATGCACCATTTTATTGACGTCTTTGCTTCGTATCTGTGGGTCAGAGAGATCTCAGATTCCATCAAATCATCACAATTTGTGCTCTTAAGAAGAATGAAGGTCATACAGATTTCTTAATGATCAGATTAAATTAGATAACTGAATTTTCACTTTTGGATGAACTAACCCAAATCTTGACTTCACCTAATGTGCCCTAATCTCTCAGCTCACATATAAAGCTCTGCGTGTTTGCAGGGTAAAAGCACTGGGCAATTTTTGCATTTTTCTGAACTCTACCACTTTTATTGAAAATGCACATTCTCTGCCAGCAGGTGGAACCTTTAGTAGAAATATAACCGTTTCTACTTGTAGAACACAAAGTAGCACAGCACCAGACTTTAAACATGCAGCGCTCATGTTTACTTCATGAAATCACAACTTTTTGATGTTTCGTCACCACATTCAGCCATATTGCAATTCTAATCTTCCCATTCACAAATTTAAAAATGTGCATATGCATCAGCTCTCCATTGAGAAATGTACATGGTGAAATATGAAAAAACAGCTGCGTTATTCTTTAATACCTCTTGAAATCCTACTTAACACTTTCGTCTACAATTTAAGACTTTAATATATTTGATGGCACTAAATTAAAGACATTTATGACCCTGTGGAAACCCTGCGTTCACAGCACACGCATAAAGTGAACACGACTCTGAACACGGGCCGAATGAACAGGACTAGTCTTACCCGTGGAGCTGGAGGCTGTTGCTGGTTGTCCATTTTTTCCACACATCAATGTTTTTCCTCATCGTTCCATCTCCACTGTGAAGAAAAAGGTAATGATTTTATTGTTTGCTCTTCAGTTGCAATGCAATGCAAATTTTACAGCATTCTTATTACATTCAAACGCAGGGAATGTGATCTGGATCAAAAACATTTGTTGTTACGCTGGTTCAAAGCGTCTTCGCGTCACCACAGCAATCACCAAGTTAAGTGCTCTAAATTAATATGCATTTACATTATCTGTGGAAGGTTTAAGACCACACAAATGTTCGACCAATTAGATTATTCCTTCTGAAAATGATGATGGGCTGTGCTGCCTGCTGGTCAACATGTATTTGCACACCTCTTAGCTCCCCGTTGTTAAGCTACTTGAAAAAGAGTACCTTTAAAAGAGTTTCCTGTGGCCTTGTGCTATTTTTAAAAGAAAATCAATTACATCAGTGTTTGGTTAACAAGGCAGCAAATTTTGCATCAAATAAAAGTGCTATTCAGGAACGAACTCAAAGTTAGGAAACTGCAATCCTCCACAGGCAAAAAGGCAAGCCATAATTACATCTTTAAAGTTGACTTCAAATCATTTCATCGACGGAGAGAAATGTTTAGGCAGCAAAACCAGGCTGACCGCACTGAGTGTGTGTGTAAGATGTTTGGCCTGCTGGTACGGAGCAGACGGTGTTGTGCTTGGCACCTGATTCTGCAGCAGGCCAAGTATAGACTCCACCGGCTATAAACCCTGCTATATGATGTTACACGCTGGGAAGAGATTCACCGCTCCACTGAAAACACAGATCTCTGGCATGTGCTCGCGTGCATCTGTAATTGTGGTCCCTGCTTACTCTGTGGTCAATCAACAAACAATTCATATCTGTGTACAAGAAAGCAGCTTCCTGCTGTTTGACAACAAACACAATGGCTCTCACCAAGTCAAACAGAAGAATATGCATCTGCAGTTTGAATGGTTTTTAATGATCCACATTAAAAGTACCTATACCCATCTCTTTTCAGCTCATTTTGGCTTATAACCACTTAGAAGAGACCAGCGGATGACATTTTAAGCAACCAATAATCACAAACCAGACTGTAAGGTTGTAGCTTCTGGGAAGTTTGAGGGAAGATCAACACAGAATTTTAGTTTTTCCCCCCTCAAACATTTGGCAGGTAGCAAGACTTTACAGATGCAAGACAACCAAACCCATTTCATGTATACTAAAACCAGTTCCAGCTTTATTCTTAAAAGGTTTGAAGCAGACATATTTTTCTGTATGGCATCTATGGCTCAAAACATCACCTCAAGATCACAGGGTTTGTGTAATATACTTAAATATTATATAAATATTAATAAAATATTATTAATATATCATTACAGTATTTGAATAGACTTTTGTTGTTATATTCAGTTGTAATAATTTTCATTTAAACAAAATTTTGTATGTGCTTTTTATTTAGTTATTAACATTATTTAGCTTTACTTTAATATTTTTATTTAGTTTATTTTTTTATTTTAAAATTGTACTTTAATCAATTATTAAACAATCGTTTGTGATATTTGCTTGCTGGTTCTCTATCTTGTAGGTGTTTCACTTTAATTTGTCATTATCTTGCGTTGGTAATGAGCCTCCACAAGCTTTCATGAATCGGGTTGCCAGATGTCAAGAGCTTAAATCCCCCAGTCAGTGCTTTTTTAAATGAACATCTTCCGCTCTGTGGTTTACTTAAACTTCCCAACCTGACAACCCCACTCACAGATACACACACACACCCTACATTATTGAAAAAATTAAAAATAGTGCTCATGAGCTGAAAGCACTGGCAAACATTTCAAATATAGCATTTTCCATTCTGGTCCAATCATACAGCAAGTCTGCTTCCTTTCGGTCTGCTTTTTGCAGAGACTAAATCCGCTAGCAAACCATGCAAGTTGTCGTTTTCTTGATTTGTGCAAAATTATCATGATTAACAACGCAACCATGATCATGCAGCCCTAATTACTCATTTCAGCTAAGCAAAGCAATGTTCCACATTTAGTATTTTGATTGAAAAAAAACTAGCTTTTCCATGGAAGTCAATAAAACCAACTCCGGGTCCAAGCAGAGAGCCTCACCTGCAGGGTACATCACACAGGATCCGGTCATAAAACAGGACATCTTTCTTCCCGTCCCGGTCAAAGTGCAGACGTGGGATGCTGGAGGCATCATGGTTGACCACCATAATACACGGACTGTTCAATCTCTTGGCCTGGTGGACCAGCAGGTAGCAGCGCTTGTTATCCACATCATTGGCAATTACAAAGCCCTCTGAAGACGCAGAAGAGATGGACAACTATGAGACGTGATCATCTTAAATTAAAACCAATAACTAACAAGCAATGGTTTACCGGGAAAGGGCACGTCCATGTCAGAGTGAAGCATCTCTATTAGTTGAGCAGTCTTCGACCCCGGAGCTGCACACATGTCCAGAATCTAGTCAGAAAGATGATGGAGATCAGACCTCACGTTTCTCCAAGAGCAAAAAACACAACACAGAAAACATTTAGATGTACCTTATGCTGAGGCTCGATTTTCAGTAGAAGAGGAGGAATCATGCTGACCGCTTCCTGTCTGCTAATATTCCCCTGATTAAGGAAATAGGATTAAAATTATATTTGCATTCATAAAAAAAACCCTACTTTGACACACAATGAAGTAGCACAGCACAACGAACTGATTTTTATTTTACCGATTCTGTTTCGCTGACCAAGAACTGGTGGAATTTTTCCAGGAGTGGAGATTTGCGCAGAATCTTTCTGCTCAGGTTAGTGTGCCACGCCAGCTCATCGGGATACCTGCCACAGCATGGTGAAACGCATGACGGTGTACAGATTGCCAAAGACGTTCGTTTCAATTTAAACGTACAACACTGTAGATAGGCTGCAGATAGTCTATTCATCTTACCAACTTAAGGGCTGAGGAGCCTCAATCTTCTGCCCATCCACCTCAAGATCTTGAACCTCTTTGAAGTATTTCTCTTTTAGAGTATGAAGGATTTCTTTGGCATGACTGATTAAAGGGGATGGATAAATAAGGATAAATAACTCTGAAACTTTGCATTTACAAATATTGCATTGCATTGTGAAATAAAGTGCCATTTTTTAATATTTGTTCCTACTGTTCTTCAGCTGTGACACACACATATACATGCACACATAAATAAATATGCATGAACTCCACACACACACACACACACACACACACACACACACACACACACACACATTATGTTTCTGACTACACACACACACACGCATTAGAGGCGTTTAATCATTTGACGGCACTAAAAATAGTAGGGGAGCACCGATATATAACGTCATACCAAATACGTACCTCTAAAGTGAAAGTTAAAATGTCAGTTGTGTCAAATGGAGTAATAGTGCATCAAATACAGTAAACCAAGTCAGAAATTTTAGCTTCCATGCTTGTTAATTATTATTAATAAACTTATGTAATAAAGCTTTGTAGTCAGATGGAGTGCACACGTAAAAAAAACTAAAATAATCATGTAAATGCATGATTATTTTTGTTTTATTTGGATCATATAAATAAACTGTATTTTGGTCATGTCTTATAATAATTAAAGCTTTAAAATAAAAAAAAACTTAAGCACCAAGAGAGTATTATAAGATCAGAATCACATCTAAAATTACAACGTCTTCTTAACTATCCATGAAAGAAGCGTGGCTGAGGGTCAGTATTCAATTATTCTGAGAGCGGTAAATTAAATTTAACTAGTATTTTTAACCATTAAGTCCTAATTCAACCGTGGCAGTCACATTCAAGTACCCCTTCAGACCTGCAGAAAACATCAGCTCACCTCTTGTATCCAGTGATACGTATGGTAGCAGGCAGTGGCTCCCTCATGGCCTCCATGAACTCCTCAAACTCTCCCTGTGGAACAATCTTCAGCTCCTTGTAGTAATGCTCAAAGAGTTGGTTTTCCTTGATGATCTCAGAGTATCCAGCTCCCCAGCCCTGCCAAAGAAACCCACGTGAGTCTCTATTACTTCCGACATACATGGCATTTACCATGAGATTACACTGAAAGATGTTTTATATTACACATTCACGACGCTATAACACATACATACATGCATGCATACATACATACATACATACATACATACATATGTATGCATGTAGAAATAATCGGCAGCGTTAGAAGCTAGAGCGGTTAGCAAACTCACAGCATCATCTCTGCTTCTTTTCGCCTCTGGTCTCCCGTCTCTGTTCTGCTGGGGTCTTTGTCTGTTTCTGTTTCTCCTGCCCATGTCGGACACGCATATAACTTTGGATATAAACCTGCGACGCGTTTTCACTTACTGTCTGAAGAACCGCACTCGGCTCCGGCTGTACTCACGTGTTAGTGACGCAAACTAAACAAGCGCACGTTCGACTGAAAGACCCATCCCTTGGTGCCCGCATTATTGCCTGACTTATATGCCTAAGCTTTTCTTTTCTACGTTTAAAATTCACTAAAATTCACGTTCTAAAAAAATCACTGTCAGAAGAATAAAACACAACTTACCATGGTGAAACTATGAAAAATTAAAAAGGTTTAAATTATATGAAATATAAGTCAGTTTTTGCATTTTAATATTTAATTCTGCATTTGACTAAATTAAAAAAAAAAGGAAAGCAGCTGTAAAAGATAAATGAACAATAAAATATATCTCTTTTATAGTTACTAATATAAATCGGTTATGATTTATATTAGTAACTATAGTTTATATTAGCAGTATGTTTTATTAAGACGCGTTTTCACACATGCCCCGCCCACCGCCTTTCTTGATTGGTTAAACCCTATTTGTGATGGTCGGGTCTTCCAGGTCTCTCCATGGTGTCAGTTTGTTTTGTGCACGCGTTACAAAACATCACCTGAACCCTTCTTCCACTTAAGCGGCTATAGCAATTATGGACGCTGTTCTAGGGACGTTATTCTCCTCGGAGGAGCAAGAAGTGTACGTTTTGGATTGTTTATCGTACTTGATGATGGTTATGGCATTCATAACTTTCGTGACTTTGCTCTTTGAGCACGTGCCCTATGGCAGATATGCATCCAGCAGGTATGGGTTCCCCGTGAATGTTAAATTCGCCTGGTTCGTTCAAGAGCTGCCGGCTTTGGTGGTGCCTTTGAGTTTGGTCCTCTGGGGTCCATGTGCAAAGATAATGCACCTGCCCAACCAGCTACTTCTACTCATGTTCGTTTTCCATTATTTGCAAAGGTATGTTTTTTTTCCCCCCTGTAACATAAAAAACAACTATGCATGTCTAGTCATGCTTGAGTAAACAACCTCATTTTGCCATGAAAGTGTTTATTTTATACTATTTTATGCATATATTTCTATTAGGTCCCTCATCTACCCGGTTTTTATTCGAGGAGGGAAATCCACACCATTCATCTCATTTGTCTTGGCCTTCGTCTTCTGCATTTATAATGGGTACCTGCAGGCAAGATACCTGAGTCATTATGCAGATTACCCACCTGGCTGGGCTACACATCCCTGTTTCATCATAGGTAGGTGCTAGTGAGTAAATACTCAGTGCATAAGTGTCATATCTATCATTTTGCTTATCCTCTATACCAGTGGTTTTCGGTCCTATTCCTCGGGGGCTCGCTGCTCCGCACATTGGCACATCTCCCTTGACCGACACGTTCAATTAAGTTCATAGAGCTCTTTCCTAACGATCTGAATCAGGTGAGTAGATTAGAGAGATATGCCAAATGTGCAGAGCTGTGGGTCCTCTGGAATAGGTTTGAAAGCCAATGCTCTATACTATAGCATATAGTGTTTGTTTCTAATATATACGGTTTAAGATCTGATGCTGGAATAGTGCACCATCGGCATATGACAGAACGCAATGCATTCCCTCTACAGGTGCATCTCAGTAAATTTGAATGTCATGGGAAAAGTTGAGCAGTTCAACTGAAATTGTGAAACTTGTGTAGTAAATAATTTCAGGGCACACAGACTGAAGTACTTTAAGTCTTTTGGTTCTTTTAATTTTAATGATTTAAGCTTGCATTTAACAAAAACCCACCAATTCACAATCTCAAAAAAATGTGAATATGGTGACATGCCAATCAGCTGATCAACTCAAAACACCGGCAAAGGTGTTCTGGTCCTTCAAAATGGCCTCTCGGTTTACTAGGCGAAACGATCGTGGGACAGTTGTCCAGAAGACAATCACGGACACCCTTCAAGGAGGGTAAGACACAGACATTGCCAGAGAAGCTGGCTGTTCACAGAGTGCTGTATCCAAGCAGGTTAACAGGAAGTTGAGTGGAAGAAAAAAGTGCGTAACCAGCAGAGAACCACAGCCTTGTGAGGATTATCAAGCAAAATTGATTTCAAGAATTTGAGTGACCTTCATAAGGAACGGACTGAGGTTGGGGTCAAGGCATCAAGAGTCACCAGGAATTTGGCTACAGTTGTCATTTTCTCTTGTTAAGCCACCCTTGAGTCATAGACAACGTCAGAGGTGTCTTACTTGGGTTAAGGAGAAGAAGAACTGGACTTTTGCCCAGTGGTCCATAGTCCTCTTTTCAGACGAGAGCAGGTTTTGTGTTTCGTTTGGAAACCAAGGTCCTAGAGTCTGGAGGAAGAGTGGAGAAGCTCAGAGCCCAAGTTGCTTGAAGTCCAGTGTTAAGTTTAAACCGTTTGTGACGATTCAGGGTGCAGTGTCGTCTGCTAGTGTTGGTCCATTGTTTTTTTTTTAAATCAACGTGACTGCACCTGTTTAGCAAGAAATTTCTGCGGATCAGCATTTTGAAGATGCTGATTTCATTTTCCAGCAGGATTTGGCACCTGCCCACACCGCCAGAAGTGTTGTGCTTGACTTGCTCAGAATCCATGAGGTGTTGTGAATAGAAAAAATGAGAAACAAGAGACCAAAAAATGCAGACAAGCCGAAGGCCACTGTCAAAGAAACTAGGGTTTTCATACCACCTCAGCAGTGCCACAAACTGATGACCTCCATGTCACACCGAACTGAGGCAGTAATTAAAGCAGAAGGAGCCGATACCAAGTATTGAGAATGTGTACAGAAAATAAACATACTTTCCAGAAGGCCAACAACCAAACTTTTTTTTTAATTAAAGCAGAAGGGTCTTATGTAAAATCATCACAAATAAAAGAAGGCCAACAATTCGTTTGATTTATTTAATACACAAGTTTCACAATTTGAGTTGAGTTACTGAAATAAATGAACTTTCCACGACATTCTAATGTATTGAGATGCAGTTACTTGTCAGGGTCCTTGCTCTTCTCACATTGCAGCAGATCACCTGACTGGTTACTGTAAGATTGACCCCTGCAGGGAGTAACTATTGGTAATCTCACTGAACTCTCGTTGACCTGTCATGGTTGACTGATCATTCGCTAGCTGCCATTCCCAGTATCCATCTGTGTTCCCTAGAGGCCTTTGCATCAATCATTTGGTAGAGTATGCATTGGATTCTATGTTTGTTTGTTTGTTTTTATAAATAATTACTTTAATTCAGCAAGGAACCATTATGGCAGTTCATTTTCAACATTATGAACATTTTATTTGTATTTTTTTTTTTAAATGCTGTTTTTGTGAAATTTCTTTTAAAATATATTTTAAAAACCATGGCTTTGAAAATAATATGAATCAGAATAACTGTTTTCAATGCTGATGATGATGATGATGATGATGATAATAATAATAATAATAATAAGCCAATCAAAATATTAGAATGATTTCTGAAGGATCATGTGACTCTGAAGAGTAATCATGCTGAAATCATGAATTAATTACATTTTAAAATAGATTAAAATAGGAAGCGTTCATTATTTCTATATATTTGAAAACAATATTTTGCCATGGTGAGCATAGGAGCTTTTTTGTTTTTACATTGTTAATAATTAATTAATAATATATGTATTTTTTAATTGTACTGTTTTTCAGGGTCTTGCATTTGGTTGCTGGGATGCATCATTAATATTCATTCTGACCATATTCTCAGGAACCTCCGTAAGCCTGGAGAGACGGGCTATAAGATACCTAGAGGTAAGACAGCACGGTTTATGAGTTGGAAATGTGTTCGAGTGGGAGGTGTGGTCTAAAATTGTGCACTGAAATGAACTAAACTGTTAATGCGCAGCATATTTTACATAAACAGGCTTTTAATTTGACCACAGTAAGATATGAATATTCTAAATGTAAAAACAGCTCAGTGGTGTCGGCTCAGTCGGGCGGTCGGTGCTAAGGAATCCTCTTTTTCAGCGCTGGAGTGTTAATGCAATGCCAAAAAAAAAATCAGTTTTCCCTTTGAATCTGGCTTTGGCTCTGAAAGGAAAATAAAAATAGATGCCCTTTCTGTTTGTGACTCAGTGCCTTAGCAAGTTGTCAGGACCACCGTGCTCCAGAGATCCTAATAGTCTGTGACGTTCATTCGGTCTCTTTTCCCATACAGTGAGTGTCCATGAAAGATGCGAATGCAATCATCATTTTCTTTTTTTAAGGATAGTCGTTTCAAAGCTGCCATCGCAGCTTTACAGGGTAATTCAAAAATTGTAAAACAAATGAAATTGCAAAAAAAATAAATAAATCACGATATGTATAATAACGTGAGTCTGCTGATTGCATTATTTAGCCAAAATAAATGGATTTAAATTAGTGCTGTCAAACGATTAATTGCATCAAAAATAAGTTTTTGCTTACACTAAATGTGTGTATTGTGTATATTTCTTATGTTTATATAAATACATGCACCTACAGCATATATTTTGCAAATATTTACATGCATATATTTATAGCACAGGTATAATGTATAACCGTTACATTTTTCTTACATATGCACAGTACAAACACATATTATGTAAACAAAAACTTTTATTTTGGATGTGATTAATCGTTTGACAGCACTCATTTAAAATGAATCCAGTTTGTTTAAATCCAAAGGCTTGTTCTTTTTTATTTGATGTATAAGTGATTACTGACACGACGAGTCAGGCATGCATTTTTCTGACACATTAAAAAAGAAATGTGCTGGTCAGATGGTTTCACACTTAATGAGACTCATGTGATGCAATGAAAGCTTGAAATAGTTTATTTTTTCTTTGGAAACAGATTGTTTGTGAGGTGTCTTCTGATCGAATGTCTCCACATAACTATTCTGTGTTGGTAGGGGGCATGTTTGAGTACGTCTCGGGAGCAAACTTCTTTGGGGAGATTGTGGAATGGACTGGGTTTGCTCTGGCCGGTCACTCGGTCCATAGTGCAGCTTTTGCTCTCTTCACTCTCATTGTGCTGTCCAGCAGAGGAATGGCCCACCACAAGTAAGACATTACTGTATGAAACGGTGCATTCTTGCCCAATGTGACTGCAATCATCCAAAAAACACGAATAAGTGGAAAAAGAATATGAAGCCTGATTTAGGCTGATTTGCATTCTGACATTTACGTTTTTCCCACAAATATTTAACATTACTTTTTTAACATATATTTAACATTATAACATAACATAAACATTATATAGACAAAAAGCAGGAACTAATCAAAATGTAAAAAAAACCCATAACAGTTAAAAAAATTAAATAAATATATTTATATTTATTATTATTATTATTATTATTATTATTATTATTATATAATATAATTTTAAATTACTTTTTATTTGAGGAAAGGAAACTATTACTAATTTTTTGGAAATATTTCAGTGTTTTTTTTTAAGTGCAGTGTGATTCAGACATGCTCTAGACGATTCACCCGTACACATTTCTTGCTGTATGATGATAGAAGTAACGGAGATTCTTTGGTAATGTGTTGTTTTATGTTCCAGGTGGTATCTCGCAAAGTTTGAAGACTATCCTAAATCAAGAAAAGCTTTAATACCGTTTGTGCTCTGATTCTGTGGTAAGCCCCCACTTCCACCGAAACAGTATGATCATTTGTTGCTTATTACGAATGCACGGCAAATATTTTTTTATTAACCCTTAATCTTTTTTACGGTTTTCAAAGGGAAGTGCTATCATGATTTACCGAGACTGGGAAGAGATGCGTCAAGCATTACACAATGACAATTACTCACTTCTACAAGACGGATCACTTATTTATATTACATGGCAACGCACACGTTTATAAAGTGCAAAATCAGTGTTCCTTTAAGAGATCATACAGCGTCTCAGACGAGATGAGATGCACATGGCAGGCAGCTGCTGTCCTAATCCAGACGTTCCCTATTAACCACCTCTTCTTCAAGACAGTAACAAATATGTCAGCAAAATATGGACTTTCTGATCGTGATGGATACAAGGCTGTCCAAGCTCAGAAATGTGAGGAAACGCCTGATTTATCTGCTCAAGAGAGATGCACTGCAACCGTACCATTAATCGGACGCTGTTTCACTGCGATCCGTACGGATTTTACGAGTTGGCTAATTCACACGACCTCACTCGTACCATTTGACCGACGAAGAGGTTTAGAGGCGGGGTTAGGTTTAGGGCATCCGTACCAATTCTTATAATTGCGTGAGATATGATACATCACGAATAAGGTCGTACGAATTAGCCGCTATTCGTAAAATAAGCAGGAATTGCGACGAGACTGGGCTTGATTAATCCCGTTATACACGCATCTAATCTAAACTACATCTAACGGCTCTTCGTGGTGATTTTTGTGGCAGTTCGGACTGAGCACTTCTAAACAGACTTCCTGTCTTATGAAAAGCTACGCTGTACGCGAGTGTTAAAATCTCTTTAACTGTTTTACGAAAAGAGATTTTCGAATTAAAATGTGCATGTTTACTGATTAATGTGTCGCTCTTAAACCTACTGAACGGTCCACTTTTTGGGGGTTAAAGAAATTGGATGAATCTCAACAGGGCCAGACCCGTGAATAGACTTATTATTGAACGTCGTCGTTTGTCTTTACCATAAAGCCTCCGATCGATTCGGTCTTAAACTAAACGCAGCTTCTGCCAAACACTTTCCCCCCCAGACGTTTACCAAGATCTTCTCAACAGATGGCAGGGGTGATGTGCAAGATACAGGCTCGGTACGCGAAGCTGTCAAAATGAAGTATTAAAATCAATAACCAGAAGTATCCCAAGAGCGAGTGCCGCTCTCAAGGAAAATAAGTGCATGCCTTGCCTTAAAAGGACAGATAGGGTTATTTTTTTATGTAACATTTGTTTTGTTGCGCTTTGAAAGATACACACCGAATGAAGAAATCACGCTAGTATTACCGTGATATTTCACGCAACAACATCGTGTCGCAAATTCAGCTCGGTCCAAATGGCTACAGCTGTCGTTGTGTGTGTGTGTGTGTGTATAAGTGATGCTTGTAACGTCATGGTTTGCCGTGGCTGACATGCTTTGGCGTGCAGCAGGTGGGCTCTCGTAATCCCTTCAGGTGTAATGCGTGAAGTATGGAGAGAGTTGTGTGTCGTGAGTCAGTGCTGTCGGCAGCCAGAGTGCTTGAGCTCATCAACGCCGGCTTGTGGAAGGTCGTAACTGCTTAGAAACGCCCCGCTGCGAAGAAAGTATTTTATACAGTCGTGAAACAGTATTTTATCCATCTTTTTTTAATCATACGCCCCTGAAGATATACGCTGTAGGTCAAATAAATATGACTTTATGAAAACATAAAAGACATTTCAAAAACATTAAAAAAATTTGATTAAATAGTTAAAAAAAAAAAAAAAAAAAAAAAAAAAATATATATATATATATATATATATATATATATATATATATATATATATATATATATATATATATATATATATATATATATAAAATATTCAGTGTTTTCTACAAATTATTTTAATATTTATGTGATGAAAAGCTGAATTTGAGCATTGTTTTCTTCATGTTAATGACCTTTCAGAAAATATAATAGGCTGAACTGATATGTTTAAAAAACACTACTTACTATCAGCGTGCTGCGTAATATTTTATTTTCCTTTTTTATGAAAACTGTGACAGACCACCATTCAAAGGTTTGGTGTAACTGCAGTTCAGATGAAATCATTTTATTAAGCAGTGATGCATTGAGTAACAGCAGACATTTAAGATATTAGTAAGCAAATAAATAAGAATTCCTCAAAAAAATGTACCATGGTTTCCAAAACAATATTAAGTAGCACATCTGTTTCCAACATTGAAAATAATAAGAAATGCAGCAGAATCAGCATATTATAACGATTTCTATATATATTATAATGTGATCCTGAAGACTGCAGTAATGATGCTGAAAATGTAATAGTTTTATTTATAACTTTTAATGTTAACAACAGCATTTATCAAGTAAATTTCCACACTTTTTTTTTGTTTCTTAATCTTCATCGTTCCAAACTTCCAAGTCACCGGTGCACTTCAGCTTTCATTTCTTGAGAGTGAAGTTCACAGAGTCCTAGTTGATTCCCGTCAGATGTCCGTGGTCAGTCCGGAGCTGTTGGAGGCGTCACGTCGGGCAGCGAGCGGTCCGTCTGACCGTTCTTTGGAGAAATAACCCCAGCCCCGGGCAACGCCGTGATGAAATCCCCCTGCAAGCCACATTGCATGCATACATAACCTCTTGCAACACAGGCTTTAGGCTTTGAGTGATGGAAGTGCAGGAGGGAGGGGGAGTAAGACTCAAGGCCAGCAGCGTCGACAGTGCTGTGTGTGGATGGAGCGTCTCTGCATGCAGGAGAAGTGTGTTCTGACAGCGCCGGGCTTCCCCCGCGTTACACACGCCGCACGTGAGCTGAACGACAAGCGCTCGTTGCGTAATCGCCGTGGGAGGAGCCTCTCGCCGCTTTCTTCATCATTCATCATCATCTACAGAGAACGCCTGTTCTCTCATCGAAAGCACGGTCGCGGTGTAACCACTAGGGTTTCCTGGTTTTCTTACGAGTAAAAAAGTAACGTGTTTGCCGATTAGGACGTGCCGTCAATAAACTGATTATAGGTTGAACTTGAAAGCGCTGAACGTTATCCTAGTGCAATCAACACGGCTTTCGGTTTCATAAAGCTTTGTTTAACGTTAAAATGCTGATTCGCGGCTACTTTTGGAAGCAGCGGGTTGCATAATTGGTTTTTTCTCCAGTGTTTCCGTGTCAATAAACGCCGACCGATTCTCTAACTCGTTCTGCATCCGCACGGCGTCAAGAAAACGGCTGTATTACATGTGTAACTTTTTTTATGCATTTGTTGTTGTTGTTTTTTTCAAAGGACTGTTTAAAATGGAAACTATTATTTAAATGATCTTGATTTCATTCATGAAAGAATTTATATTTGAGAATGTATTAAAGAAATTCCTACAAGAGAAAATAAATTGCAGGGAGATTTAATTACAGTACGTGACCTTGAGGTAATAGAGGCTAAGAAAAAAACACAAGAACGATTTGTTTTTTTATACTGAAACAATAAAGGCTTTAGTTATTGTTTGTCACAATATTTTGTAATATATTTTCATGCATATTTAAAGGGTGTATATATATATATATATATATATATATATATATATATATATATATATATATATATATATATATATATATATATATATATATATATATGTATTCACTTATATATATATATATATATATATATGCACTATATATATATATAGTGCATATATATATATATATATATATATATATATATATATATATATATATATATATATATATATATATATATATATGTGTGTGTGTGTGTGTATGCACTTAATAAACTCCATATGGAATGCTATATAGTTATTTTCTTCCATTCAAAAGCTGTGCTGTATCTGTTCCTTGTTTGTTGAGGTTTGGGCCTATTTCGTGTCGGTATCTTGAACGTCTAAAAATCAAACGGGAGATGAGACCAGATAAACCCGCACGCATCGGCACGCCGTTATTCGCGCGCGCCGACGCCGACGCCCACGCGCCCACTGCGGTCTCCGCGCTCTCCTCCGTCCTCGCGCGCGTCAGTCGCTCCGCTCGCGGCGTCCGCCGTCTTCAGGCAGGGCTGTGAATCGAGCCGCGCGTCCCTCGCTTCGGAGCCGCTCAGAAGGGTGGGGTTGCTCGATTGCGCCTGCTCGCGGAGTCCGGGGGGTGTGTGCTGCCCCGATGGTTTAAATCCTACACATGCGTACTGGATTTCGGGGTTCAAGGCGATAGGCTACGCCATATTGGAAACACTGTGTAGTTTAGCTAACAGTTTATCGCTAGCGGGGGAAAAGGGCCACCGATCGATTCCCGTTGGTCGCGGCGCTCGGCACGTCGTTGTTTTTCCCCGTGGTTTCGCGCGGCCCCGTTCGCAGGCCCGTCCTCGCGGTCCGGACCCAAACTTATCCGCTGAACGGGGGGAAAGGCGTTCGTTCGTTTGACAGGGCTGTTAGAAAGACGAGTTGAATGGATCCGAGGGTCGCTTGGATTCAGCCGGAACAGAAAGGTCCCGCGAACGCTTTATGGATGCGTGTGTGGGAGA
This sequence comes from Puntigrus tetrazona, assembly GCF_018831695.1. Classification (NCBI taxonomy): domain Eukaryota; kingdom Metazoa; phylum Chordata; class Actinopteri; order Cypriniformes; family Cyprinidae; genus Puntigrus; species Puntigrus tetrazona. The sequence continues at coordinate 6,849,044 of NC_056717.1, read as the reverse complement.
CGTCTCAGGTAAACCGGACTAACACGGGTCAGCACCAGAACCACCACCACCACAACCTCTGTGTCAATTCCCCGGCGTTTGACGCTTACAAGACTGTCGCGTCCAATGCGAACAACGGCGCTAACGTTAAAAACGCCGGCTCTGCGATCTCGAGCGGCGGCGGCTCCGCGGCGCTCTCGTTAAATGGAAACACGGGAGACGGCGAAATGACCCAGAAGAGCGGCTCGGTGGCGGATCCGGCGTCCGGCTGCCCTAAAATAAGGACTACAAGCCCTAATACGATAGCTGGGAATATGAACAAGGGGCACCCGGTTTTTACTTGCAGCGAGAGCGTGCTGAATAACGTCAACCACCATCATCACCCTCCTCATCCTCATCTACGGCATTTCCATCAAGAGCAGCAGCAGCAGAGTTGCATCAAGCGCCACCCGTCCCATCCGGCAGCGGTTCACAGCCACCACCACCACCACCATCACCCGGGCCGGAGGAAAAGCGACAATAAGGCCAGCACCTACGGGATAAACTACCTGATCTCCAACTGCACTAACGGCAATTACGACAACTCCGGCACGCCGTGGAAGACGAGGAAATATAACGCGGGGGTTGACGGGTGAGATGAGCTTGATTTATAGCGGCGGCCGGGATGGGGCGTTATAATGTTGCGCCGTCTTTCTGTGGCCTTTTCGTGTGCGATAAAGTGTCGGCGGGCCTTTTTTTTTTTTTTTTGGTCGTGTTGGGCCGGAGGATTAGCTTTAGCACGTTAGCCGGTGTCCTGGGTTCGGTTCGGAGCCGCTGCGGTCCGTGGGTTGGGTCACTTGTGGAATGCGTGTCTGATTAACCGTTTTTCTAGCGGTTCTGATTCGTCAACGATTCAGTCGTTTGATTCGAATCTTTGTCGGCGAGTCGGTTGAACCGGTGCTTGTACGGTTCATTCACGAATCGGGTTTTTGCGTCAACTCACGGGTTCATTAAACCCAGAAACGGACACAAGGTAGGCTAAATAAAAATTGTGACCCTGGATCGTAAAATTTGGGTGTTTTAAAAAAAAAAAAATTGAGCTATATTCCTCAATTAATAGCTGAATAAATAAGATTGATTTGATTTTGTTGGCCAAGATGCACATTTAGATTACAGATAGTGAACACAATGTGAACACTGAGATAATGGCAAGCCATAATAACCTAATGATCAAAAATCAAGTGTTGGTAAATGTACGAAATTCGCTAAATATTTAATGGGTAATAATATAAATGGTATAAAAGAGAAATCAATCATTTTGACACCTTGTTGGTTACTGATGTAAATATACCTGTGCTATTTATGGCTGGTTTCGTGGTCCAGGGTCACGATTTTAAGTGAATTACAATTTTAATTAGCTAAATTGAAACCGAAACCGTTTCAATTATGATGTACAGTCTTAACACTTAAAAAAAAAAATCTAATTGGCTTACTCCAGTGCTCTAGTGTGGGTTCTGGAAGTGAAAAGCCTGTTCATTTTCTTAAAGGCAAGTGATTTTATTTATTTATTTATTTTTTCAGTGATAACTTATAACCTTTAAAGGCAGAACTACTGTGAGCTGCAAGGTTGTTTATCGGCATCGTATGCAATTCCTAAAGCCGTTAATCACGTTTTTGCAACCTATATTTTAAATGATTATGTCCAACAGTGGCATTTTGGTGGAAAAGCAATATTATTCAGCAGCGAGATGTCTATCACTCTGAGAACAGCAAAAATGTCTTGGCGCACTTGGGCCCATTTTTTTAAAAACCTGCGAATTAAAGTGACCTTCCCTATGCTCTCATATAAAATAATATAGTTCATATAGAAAACTATTGATTTAATCACTGACTCGCTATGCATATAGAAAGTATATATACATATGCATTTATAATTAGAATTACATTTTATATTATGCAGTGAACACAAAATCAACTCTTTGTAAATAAAAGGGCTTTATATTTATCTCTTTCATTTGATTATTTAAAATGCTTAATTAGCGTAATCCTCTCCCGCATTAAAGCCGTTAAGTCCAAAAAAATGTTTAAAATAATTTTCTGCTTCCAGTCAAAGTCTGTAATGTTTTGGTTCTTCTAGTAGCCGCTTGGTTTGGTTTGGTTCGTGGATTATATAATACAGAGGGAAAATGATATTATACGTATGATTTGTCAAAGTGAGAGATCCTTCTGGAACCGAGGCAGTGCTTGGACACCAGTGCGCTCTGTATACTTCTCTGGATGTCAGGGATCAGCTGATCAGTAAACCTGAACCTGTTCAGACCTGACTCACTTTTAAGCGAGCGTACGAATGCAGCAAGTGAGCTGTTGTTTGCTTGGAAGTCTAACAACAGCTTTTAACTAACAGTTTTGTGTTACAGTCGCTGTCATCGCCCGTCCATTAATGCTGGCTGTCGGCTGGATTCATTCTTGGCGTTTACTGATTTATGAGTATAACACTGGACACTTAATGCAGCGCATGCTTAAGTCTTTAGTAACCCAGCAATTGTAGGCTTGTAAGAAGGGACGGATCTGTTGCGTGAACTTGCTATATTTGCGGTGGATGCTTCCAGACCTCTGGAATTTTTCCGCAAACGAATCTGGAACCGAATGAGACGGCGACTGTGTCCCAAACCCTAGTGAGTGGCCTGTGGAGTCCTCGACAGCGTCCGTGTCACACGCTCATACGTGCAAATTACTGTTTAGGATTTTGGCGTGTTTTTTTTTTTTTTTTTTCTTGGCTTTTCCAGCTCTTATTTCTAGGGAAAGGAATAAGTACTTTTGAGTCTGTAAGTTAACTAAAAAAATAATTTAGACACGCTGATGTTGAACAGACTAACTGCTAGTGATGAGTGTTTCGCATGCAAAGGTTTATTAAGAACTCAAGTCTAATTAAATATTCACAGTTTGGAGGAGCCAAGTGTAAAGGCTTAATTATTTTTACATCCCATAATAATTTCTACTACATCAAACATTGGATTTTTTGCCAGTTCTGTTGATCTTCATGTTTACATTTTTCACAGGGTTTCTTTGTTTTTTTTTCATACACTTGGAGTTTGTTAATAGTGATTTTTGTATTGTCATCTGGAGTATCTTTTCCATATTTCAAGCATTGAATACGTCTGGCAGTTGATTTTGTCCATAGGGAATTTATTGGATTGTGAAATGTGGCTGATCTGAAATGTGAATTTGTTGATGGCTTACCACTGAAACAGTCAAGTTATTAATCTGTAGCTCAAATGCATTTATTGTACCTGAAAGATATGCAAAAATGACCTCTTAAATTGCACCTTTGGCCTTTTCCATTATAACCATTTCTCGTTTCTTCCAAGGTTGCATGAAGAAATCATGGACTTCTACAATTTCATGTCTCCTCGTCCTGAGGAGACCACAATGAGACAGGAGGTGGTGGACAGGATAGAGTCTGTCATAAAGGAGTTGTGGCCGACCGCCGACGTAAGCCAGCTTTAGTGCCCAGGTTTCTATGAAATTGAGCCATTAGCGTCATAAACGAAGATGTTCTTTTTATGTTGTTTTTTTTTTTTTTGCATGTACTCAGGTGCAGATCTTTGGCAGCTTCAGCACTGGACTCTTTCTCCCAACCAGGTAAATGAATGCGTGTTTGATCTTGAACGTGAAGTAAAACACTGCGGTGAGGTTGTTGAACGGCTCTCGGCACGCGTAACGTCGCTCTCGTGATCTGCTGTTGCCGTACAGTCATGATTCTATTCACAGTTTGATGACTCTCCCGAGCACGTGCTTCATCGCCATCGTGGCCTGCCAGCCTTATTTGCCTCTGAGCTGTCTTTCATAAACCAAACTGACATTTCACGATCAATTGCAGAAGTGATACAAATGAGCCGTTGCTTACAATATTGTACAGACCAAGAACTAAATGGACTTTAAAGCCCGGATGAAGTTGTTTGTGTGAGTCAGTAGGCCTCTGTATGCGTCTGAACACTACTAATGCAATGGAGTTTATTTGATAGCAACCTGCTTTGCTGTAAGATGTTGTAGTTTTTAGTCGTAAGGCTACACGGACGGGGTTGATTTGAACAAATCGCTTGATTCTTTTACACCGCAGTGACATTGACCTGGTGGTGTTTGGGAAATGGGAGAAACCTCCCCTGCAGCAGCTGGAGCAAGCGCTCAAGAAACACAATGTGGCAGAACCTTATTCCATCAAAGTTCTTGACAAAGCTACGGTACGTTTCCTTCTGCTACGCTCCGTTAAACGGTTTCACATCCAGTGGTTGTTGCTTGCTTTTTTTCTCCCTGAATGGATCATCTTTGAATGGTTTGCTTTTAATTTGCTTTCGTTCTTGGTCATTGATTTTATGTTTTATTCGTATCGTTTGGATTTTGAAGGTACCAATCATCAAATTGACCGATCAGGAGACCGAGGTGAAAGTGGACATCAGTTTTAACGTGGAGACGGGCATCAAAGCTGCTAGCTTCATCAAAGAATATGTGAAGGTAAAAAAGATTTTGTAAATCCTTTTTCTTTTACAAATGTGTGTGAAACTAAATGTTGTTTCAAGATGGGCTGAAAGTCTTGATATTGTTTGCTGGGTTTTTCTTTTGGTGTTGGTGTATGTTTACATTTTTCATCATTTGAAGGACGTTCAGTAGTTTTAGTCTTGCTTTTTGGTGTTTAGTCTCTAAAAATAACATTTTAATCGACATTTCAAATGTCAAGCTGTAGTGGACTATAGTAAAATTTTTTTCTGACAATCATTTTTCTGAAAAAAAAAACTTGTGGTGATTTTTATATATATTTAAAAAAATGAGTTTAAAAAAAAGTCTCTCACACACACAAAAACATTTATGCTAAGAAATTATTTTAGTTAGGTAATTTTGTGCTAAAAAAAAATTGTATTGCACTCGTATAATGGCTGCTGGAAATTCATCTTCGTATCACAGGAATAAATTGCATATTTATATTCAAATAGTTGAAGTAGTCAAATTCAATTTCAATATTTCACAGTATTATTGTTTTGCTATGTTTTAGTTGTAGTGCATGGGCTTTTGATAAAGTTCATGTCATATTCTGTATTTTTTATTTATTTTTTGTCCATTTTACCACTAAAATAGCATAAAAAATCATTTAATTTATTTTTCTTTGAAACAGACAGAGTATTTAGAGCCTTAATGACACATGGGCCTAATCTAATTCAGTTCAGCTTTGCAAATGTCTCTTTTCCTTTTTTTGTTGATGTAAATTTTTGCATGAATCTTTCTACATTTTCTTGTGAACATTGTATGGGCATCGGCCATTGCAGCGTTACTTACTGCTGTACTTGTAGTCCCAAACCGATAATCACAGCCTGGCCATCACTGATAAAAGTACTCTGACCCGATTCATTATACACAAAGGATATACAAATATACCGCTGCTCAAAGTTTGGCTTCGAAGTCTATGTGAGTTCTGTTATTGCAGTGACTCTGGAAAGCCGTGTGGCGATGTTCCTCGGCTTTAGCTGCCAGCATGAAAATAAGCACAAAATTGAAGCGTTTTTGTTGTTGAAAAGAAGCGTTTCGCTGTGGGGCTGACCACTGTGTGACGCTTCCATTTATGTATATAAATATATTATTTCAGTTCATTTGGCACACCTGCTAAAGGCAGGATGTACTTGTAGCTGCATGTCTTATGTGTCCTAGATTAGCTCCGTGTTTGTGAATTTGATGTCAGGCTTAAATTGTCAGTGTTGGACTAAAGAGAGGAGGAGGTTGAAGCATAACTGAACATCTGTCAGCAAGCTTTCAGTGCAGATGTTTGAATAAGGAGATGACCTGCTGCCTTAAAGCTCATTTCCATGTGCTTATCTGCTGTACTCCTCTCATCTGTGCATCTATCAGAGGACATTTTTCTTTAATACTCCGTTTAGGAATAAAGGGTTGATTCGGTGTCACGACAGGTGCATTTCCATTACTGATTTGTGCACAACTTTGGTGATTATTTTATAAATGTCGATAAAGTATAAAAAACAAAATACAGCGTTTCCATTTAATTATGACAACCTTTGAACGTTTCACATACACCATGTGACCTATAAATGTGAGAAAACGGTTCCCATTACATTTTTGCACATTACTCCTTTTTTTGCATTAACTGAAAACACCTCATGTAAGCGCTATTTAAAAAAAAAAAAAGTATTATATGGGTGTTTTTGTGAAATTTTACGCATTTCTATTAGGCGTCTTTTTAATTCGCCATTTCAATTGGAAAAGCGACCTCTGGCATTAAAGCATCTGATTCACAAAACATGTTGTAAATCAGTGGAGCGTAAGAGCAAACAAAAAAATGATCAAAACGGCTATTATTGGATGTTTAATTCATGTCAGCAAGATCATATTTGAATATAGTTGAACTCTTATGAACAAAGTGCCTACAAATCGGGAAATTTAACAGCTTGGGGCTTAAATAACAAATAAATATATGATAGTGTTATTTATATACATTTAGCATAACATATTAAGATGACATTTACAGCACCTTTTTCACATTCTTTTTATTCATCATTTTCTAAAAGTAGTGTTAAATGTCATTTATTTTGTAGAAATGACATTCAGGTGTGAAGTACCATAATTATGACTTCCAAGCCTATAAATATGAACTAGTGAGTTGTCTTTTATGGCAGCAAATTAAGTCAATTTTTCTTTTTTTTTTAATTACTGTATTTTATTACTTTTTTGGGGGGGATGTTACACTATCGGAATTGGATTCCGAAAACACACACACACACACACACACACATACACACACACACAAATTTCCCAGGAGGACTTGAAACACTCCGATAGCGAATGACACCCAAAGTCTTAAAGACTGTTTTGATCTTACACGGAGGAATGTAAGATTTATTGGCTCTTCCCCAGTTATCATAACACCTTATGTAAATATTTCTGCCGCTTCTGAACAGCTGCGTTTTATCTGCTGTGAAAGGCGGTGCATGCGGTCCCTACGTTTTAGGCGCATACATGCACAAGGCTTCACAAATCTATTTAGATATTCTAGACGTCGGCGTGTAATGTGACACTGTTGTATCGTAAGAAGACCCTTACATCAAAAACATAAAACCTTGCTGTGGTCATCCAAGTGTTTAACCGTTTAAAGATGCCTCTTAACGCCTGGTGTAAGTCAGGTTTTGTTTGGAGCTCCTGAAGTCTAAATGATCTTCTTTTGCTCTCCCACGCAGAAGTATACCGTGCTGCCTTATTTAATCTTAGTGCTGAAGCAGTTCCTGCTGCAGCGAGACCTCAACGAAGTCTTCACGGGAGGAATCAGCTCCTACAGTCTCATCCTGATGGTCATCAGCTTCTTACAGGTGCGATATTCGCAGACGATTGCGTTTAAGAATAAAAATGGCTTGAACTCCATGTGGCTTATAAATAAAAAACACTTTTTTGGGTGTGGCTTACACCCGCAGTTACACCCAAGAATCGATGCTAGGAATCCCAACATGAACCTTGGCATTCTGCTCATTGAGTTCTTCGAGCTGTATGGAAGGCACTTCAACTACCTGAAGACGGGCATCAGGATAAAGAACGGAGGAGCCTACATGGCTAAAGAGGACATCATGAAGGCCATGAGTAATGGCTACCGGCCCTCCATGCTCTGTATCGAGGACCCTCTTCTTCCAGGTACTCTTCAAGCCGTTTATCTAGTCATTGTTCCAGTAAGGCAAAACCTAGTGAGCTTCTTGTCTAGTTCACTGGCAACTAGTTTGGCGTCTTAACTGAACTAGAACTTCCATAAATGACCAATTTCACTAATTCTTCACAATCTGCTCAGTTAATTTCAGTACAGTTTATTTTAACATGTAGATCAACATATTAATAATCGAAGTAGGAAAAAAAATATTTTATGCCAGTGTTTTAATGCAGAGAGATGTTGTTGTTTTTTTTTGTTTTTTTTTCATAAATAACCCCTTAAACATGAAGTTGCCTCTAGGAATAGGTCAGTTTAACATTTACATGTTTTCCGAAACTATAAATTAATTAAATGTTCTATCAACTGCTTTGGTCACTAAGCTCTCCACAATGCATTCTTATATTGCTTTTTCAGTGAAGTTAAATTAGGCTAAAACCAAGCATCTAAAAAGGCAGCTGCATATGTTTTAGGACAGATTTGACATTAATTTTCCCCAGGGGGGTCTTAAGATGTTGTCTAGGTAGGCAGCTCACTAGGTTTTGGAAAAAAGCCATTGTAACTTTGTAACTTGCTTGAGAAAATTGGATGTTGCTGCTGGTATCTGCTTTTAGGCAATAAAAGTAATTTGATGAAAGCAATGCTGAAAGCATTTTACTGAAGTTGAGATGACCATTTTAGAACATTTCTAAACCATGAATCGTTAAATAGAAAACTAAATTTAAACTATAATTTTAAAAAAATGTTTACAACTTGTACAAGGTAATCTGTTATTACTCATCCATGAAAATGACATGGTACAGGCATAATGGCGAGCTAATAACCGTCTCAATTTCAGAGTTGATGTCTTTTATGACCAGTACCACAATGATGAGGAAAGCACTGGAATCTTCTAGAATCTTCCCATTATTTGCAAAAATACTGATGCTGCATGGAAGCGTGTGCTCGATAACTAGCACTACGTAATTACAGAAGAATATAAATAATTGAAAAATGTATGTTTCTTTTTCTTTTTGTTTGATGGTTTTAGGTAATGACGTGGGCAGAAGCTCGTATGGTGCCATGCAGGTGAAGGAGACTTTTGACTATGCGTATATAATACTGGGTCACGCCGTTTCACCTCTCGCACGTTCTTACCCCAATAAAGACAGCGACAGGTACAGCGCTCATCTGCATACAAGCACCTTCACCCTACTTCTCCACAGCTCTTGATTTAATTTTCCACTTATCTTGTCCCCTCAGCACTTTGGGACGCATAATTAAAGTCACCCAGGAAGTCATCAACTACAGGGAGTGGATCATAAAGAAGTGGGGATGCAGACACAATGCTCGTCTTGAGAGGAGCAAGGGTGCGTCTGAATACAAAGACACCTTTTTTTTTTTTTTTTTTTTTTTTTTTCTTCCCAAAATGTAGTTATGACTGCAGACGGGTCTGTTAATGGTTAAGCAGTTAAAATGAACACCCCTTATACATCTACATACGTACAGTTTTTTGTTTGTTTTTATATGTATGTATGTATATATGTATGTATGTATGTATGTACACACAAACACACACACACTACATGTATATTTGTGTGTGTGTGCGTTTTTGTTCTGTACATCCTCACATTGCATTGCTGTCAGTGGATTTGAAATGTTTTCTGATGCAGAGCTACTTTCTAGGTGCCCTTGTAGCGAGGAAGTGTCCTCAACAGCATTTTAACCCTTTCACACCTCTTATTTTCGACTTTGAATGTGATGAATGCATTTATTAAACCAACGCTTGGTAGGTTAGTTTGCAAATGGAGTATGTGACCTTTGCAGTCCTGCATGGCTGACGTTTTGCTGTCTTTTGCACGCAGGTCCACCTCATAAAGACTCGGTGGAGCAGGTGGAGACGGGCACACTTCTGGGCGTCGGTGTGGAGGACCAGCAGCAGAGGGACTCGGTGTCTCCTCACAGCGCAGACTCCCCCATGTCCCTCTCCAGCCCTCAGCAGCACTCCTCCGCCTCTTCTGCGTCCTCGCTGTCAGGCAGTGATATCGTAAGCATTGCCCTTCATCCATGTCCATGCAACCCTATAAACGCAATGCTTTACACGGGACAGTCAACATTTTTAAGGCTGTAAAAATGTTTGTGAAAGCACTTTTGTGCCTGCTGTTGCCTGATTGTTCTTTTTTTATTTTTTTTTTTAATGGAAGTTAAAAACCCTTGCAGTGTAATTATAAAAACATCTCTCTTTAATGGAGGTTGTGTATTTTTGCTGTGGAAACTATTTGAAAAGTCGAGTTGTCTGCATGAAATTCGATTTTAGAAAACTATAATGCGTACAACAGGCTTCAAATGACTTCTGTGAAAATTTAATAATCATGATCATCATCGGTCAATTTAACAGTGTAACAATGTTATATTTTTAATTGGCTTGTTTTTTGAACACTTTTTTTTTTTTTTTAGCTGTCCTAAAGATATCTTAATTTTGCATTCCTTAATTTTGATAAAATATGAAATGTTAAAATGGTAAATGTGCATCAGGCTGCGGATTGTTTTTGTTAATCTCTCAGTAAATTGAGAAAATACCGAAGCTGTAGGCGTATTTTTGGGACATGTGGTGAAAACTGATATTTATGTATTATGTACGTATTTATGCGTTTGTAAATATCTAATTGATTTACATTAGACTATCAGATCTTTTGCCCTCATTAATATCAGCTGCTGCATGTCTTTTGTATAAAAGGAAAGCCTGATTTTATCAAATACAAAACTCAAACATAAATAAATATGGAGTTTATTTGCAAAGACATGACTTCTAAATCTAAAGTGCCTTTCTTATAAGAGCCTGGGGGGAAAATGCTCATTGTTATGTTTATACAAAACGAAAAGAACCCATTCGTTGCTATTTGAAGTGAAATGACTAAAAATACACGGAAAAAAAGCCCATTTTTTTAGAACAGATTTTCAGTTATTTCATATGTCAGGCTTTTACAAGGTTAGGTTGCCGTTCCCTCTCACACATTTGACTTCTGCTCCTTCAGGACTCTGACTCCACACCGTATGTCGCTCCACCTGTAGCCCCCTTCCCTCTCCAGATCCTGCCGCCAGGTCCCCTGCCAGCAGCGCTTCAGATGGCCGAGGGCAAAGCCAGCATCACGGCAGCACTCACCATGCCTCCGGCTGCCCAGGTGAGGGACTGTCTGGGTTGATGCTTGACGTTTTAATGACGATTCGTCGGTGGTCGGCTAACTTCCTCTGTGTGTGTTTTCCAGGCGAGAGTGTCCATCCCAGGCGGTCTTTCTGTCCACGGTCTACCTGGCAGACAGGTGTGTATGGCAGACGGACCACCCCCATACCTCCACATGCCCTCCCAAGCTCCCCCCAGCCCTCTACCCAGTCCCCATCACCATCCCAAGGTAGGCTCTCCTCTACATGTTGTGTATCTTGACCGCGAGCCTGACTTTCCCCTCCTTCGTCGAGACTTCAGTCTAGTCTAATGACGTAGTAAAAGGACGGTCTACTCCAAAATGTAATATCGGCATTAACTCGCCTTCATGTTGTTTCAAACCTGTGTGACTCGCTTTCTTCTGAAGACTTTGGCAAGCGAACCGTTTCAGTTCAAATTGACTTCTATTGTATTTTTTTGACCATACAGTGGAAGTCAATGGGATCCAGAACTATCATCTTTTGTGTCCCACAGACGACAGACAGTCATACAGGTTTGCAACAACATGGTGGTGAGTAAAAGCTGACAGAATCTTAATTCCAGGGTGAACTCTACTTTTAATTAAGAGGAAGAAATCCGATGCACAACGAAGCGCACTTTACGTTAGTGCTTTTTCGAAAAATTAGCAAATTGAGAGAGGGAAAAAAAAGCCTTATAGAAAGCTGGCCGTTTTTGCAATATTGACATTTATTGCAAAAAAGTTACGTTAGCATGGGGTGGTTTTTCAGGCAATGGGAAAAAGGATAATTTGCCAAACTGAAAAGGAAACCTTTTTTTTTTTTTTCTTTTTACATTTTAGAGGTCACATGGCGTGTGTAAAATGTCAAGTATGTTTAGACTGTATGTGTGCCTCTGAGTAAGATTTTTTATTATTATTATTTTTTTGCTTTCCATAAAGCTTTTTAAAAAATGCTGTACTACAAAAAAAAGTCATACAGCGGCTAAGCTAAAGATGGCTTTATTTTTGCATTTATTTGCCGTTTACCATGCAGACGAGAGCACAACATTTAGCTTTTATTGCATTTTTTTTTTTCTTGGTGAAATTGAGTTATTTAAAATATTGAGAAATGATTGTAAAATCGGTCGCTAAGTGAACATTTATTATCAATATTGAAAAGAGTTGCGCTGCTTAATATTTCTGTGTGGTGTCTTTTTATTTATGACCTCTGTGAATGGAAATTTTAAATATTTTGCAGCATTAAATTTATCTTGTTGCTGAATAAAAATAAATTAAAAAATACCACTTTTCAGAATAAGTGCTTCACCCAGACTTTACAGTTATGTGCGTTTGACGTTCAGCACGGTCCTGAGCTCCCCGTCTCGTCTTTTTATCTCCTGCAGACAGGTCCCAAGTTCCCGCTGAAGGGTTTCCACAACCCCGCCGTGGTGCACAGTCCCGTCCTTTCCAACCGAAGCCACATCCAGTACAACCGCAACACCTGGCGCCGCAGGAAGAGAGACAGCCTGCCGGCCAGCGTCAGCAGATAAAGGCGTCGCGCCTGCCCTCCCGAAGCTCCCTGTCCTCTCCTCGCTCCCTCTTCCACCCTTCCGGTCCCGTCTTGAAACGATGAACTCGCTGATGGCGCGAGCACAGAGAGACCAGCGTCTGCAACCCAGCTCCTCGTTCAGTAGTTGTGGTGATGGTGGTGCTAAGTAGTTCAGTCTGCCACTGAATCTCTGCATGTATATGTCGAGTCCTTTTTTTGGGGGTTTTTTCGACCTGTGCAATCTTCCCGAGGAAGCTTCGAGAACAGGAACTGTCGTTTTCTTTTGTGTTTTGATCGTTTACCCCACAACTTCCTTGTTGACAGGTTAAGCTTTTTTTTTTGTATGTGCGTGCGTCTGTCTGTTTCATGCTCCGTTTTGTGGTTTTCACATTTTCTAAACGTGACACCCTTCACGCGTGGGACGAACTGGATTCAGTGGATTCGAAGCGTGTGTGTTTTGTGTGTGTGTTTGTTGTATCGGGGTGTATGTCTGTGTAACGCTGGCTATGAATCCTGCACTCGAGATGCTTACAGAGATCCCCACCTTACTGTAACCATCACGCAAACGTTTCTTTCTTTTTTTGTGCAATAACTTCACTCTGGAAACATTTAATTTTTTCTTTCTTTTTTTTGTTTTTGTAAAAACTTTTATTTTTGTAATGTTTTTAATTTCGCTCATCGTTTACAGATCCTGTCAGACAGGCTCCTTAAAGGGAAAAAGTCTGTTTTAAAACTGTTTTTGAGAGTTTATATTCCCTCTTCTTGGCGTGAGCTGCACCTGGACGAGAGCGAGTTGAACCCGGCCTGCAGGTGTCGCCGTTTCCCAGCTTTGCGTTGAGCTTCAGCGTCTCTGTCGCTTTTATTTGTCTCGTTCATCTGTAAGGTTGTAGTTTTGTGGCATTGAGGCTTTAGGACATGGATTTGACCGAGAACCGACCGACTGAAAAACTCAAGCCCTTAGTCTGTACGCGCTTTCATTTATATATATATATCTATATATGTGTGTGTGTGTGTGTGTGCGAGTGTGTGTGTGTGTGTGTGTGTGTGTGTGTGTGTGTCCTTTTTAAATCGCTCTAGGTAAGTGTGAGACGTGAATTATTTTAGGGAAGCTGTCACGACCGTGCGAGCGGACTCCAGATCAGTGCAGCTTTATGCAAGGGGCCCTATCCGGACCTTCTCGACTCTTCTGAGCGGGCTCCCGAATCAGACTATAGCGGAGAAAGGGAATTTATTTTGATTCCTTTCTGGAATCTTGACGTGCATTTATTGCCAGGTACTTGCGCTAATACATGCCTTTTTGGTAATTACCTATTCCCGTACTGTACTGTATTGTATTTTTTTTGGGGGTTCTGTTTGTATGTATGTGGCACACTAAAACTGTATCGCCGTCGCTCAGAACGTCGCAGGCATGCAGGTCACTGTTACTATGCAAGCGGGGTTTTGAAGACCTCTCTTCCCGCGCGTCCCTCGCGCGGCTCGTAAATCTCGTCAAAGCGCGCGCGTCGGAGGACCCCAGGCCCCCGTATGCAAGTCCAGTCCGGTTTCGGAGGAGGAAAAACCGCCGGACGTCTTGTCTGGGGGTTTTTGGATTATTTTTTTTTTCCTTTTTGCGGAGCGGATATTTTCTCCTGGAGAATAAACCTATTTTACTGCTGTTGCAACACTACAACCATGACTTTCAAGTCCGTATGGGACGACTTTGATTGATTGCCACGAACTTGCGTGACACGTTTTACAAAGTCAGATCCGATGCGGAGACCACGGATTGTCCTTGCGACCCCTGACTCACCCGCCTATCAATGCAATGGGGGCAAATAGCAGTCTCTGCTTTAGATAGAACCAGCATCTTTTGCAAAATGGGTCAGGCATTGAGACAACGCCCCCCTCCTTCGGTTCACTTAAGGACCTACTTTATCGGTGATTCGTCTGAATGAAAATGGCTCCCCGTTTCCCCCCCCTCCCCACCCGAGTGAATCTGGAGGTGTTGGAAAGGCGGAAGTGTTTCACTCTGTAATGGTTTGACATGTGTGGTGATGTACTTGCTAGTTACAGCGTGACGCTCGTTGAATTTCAATGACGGATTTTAAATGTAACCCTTTTTTTTTTTTTTGCTGACTTCTGTTATGTCGCAGTGGCCAAAAGCACTCCTTGTCGGTCCTTGACTGAAAGCCCTCGATGTGGCCACCCAGCATCCAAGAGGTCAGACGGAGGAATTGTTTTTTGTTTTCCTTCAATATTTTTATGTAATTTTTTTTCTATTTTATTTTTTAAATAAACATCTTAAAATCATGCATGCAGTCGCTCGCGGTCTTGATTGTTTGATTTTAAATGCGTGGGATAATGAGTCGTGCAGACGGGGCGGCTTTTTGGCCTGTGTGGCCGTCGACGGGTAACAGGTGAGGGGAGCCGTCACTTCTGCTGGGGGTTTAACCACTAGATGGTAGGCTTGCACTTTGACAAGTCGACTTCAGTTAGCGCTTGAAAGAGGAAAAACAAACGTGCTTATGTGCATGAATTAGAAAAAAAAAAAAGTGGTCTTTAACCCGGATTTTACTCTCTCTCTCTCTCTCTCTCTCTCTCTCTCTCTCTCTCTCTCTCTCTCTCTCTCATATATATATTTTAAATGGAACAATTTGAACCTCAAATTCAAATTTTAGGTCACATACATACATGGTACGACATGCAGTGAAATGCTTTTTACAACCGAAAAAGAAAAGTCCATTGTTCCTTATTGACTTATATATATATATATAATCTCAATGAGGTATTTATAGCAGTAACAGACTACCTAAGTAAAATGTAGGTACATGTTACGTAAAGCACTGTGTAATACTGCCTTTAAAATAAAGCTTTAGTAATTACAAGTGCATGCGTGGCTATACTACACACGGTATAGTATATGAAAATGTTAAAGTGCGAAGTAATTTTTTTTTTTGAATTTTGAAAAAATTCCCAAATCCTTGATTTATGTTTGCTTATTCACTTTTTATTATTTGTTTTACAATACTACTACAAAACATTTCCAAGCAGCAGCAAGCCCTGTTGAAAAAAAGGTAGGTTTCGAAGCACGCGCGGGTCCTAAGCAACGAGCTCACGGCTAGCTTTAAAACCTACCTAACTAGCATACGCTGGCTTTTTCAGCAAGGAACTGTAACTACTGTTTAGGTGCGAGGCTGTATGAGTGTACTCCATCACGTCCACTGTGATGTCGGACAGGGGTTACAAGTGAATCACTGAATCGTTCACCTAATCGATTCGTTCAAACACACTCGGGAGCGGAGAGAGACGTTTCTGCTGCGCTGTCGCTTGAACGCAAACGGTCCCGGGTTGCTGCTGACATAGGTCCAAAAATGAAAAGGTACTTGAACTTTGTTGAAGTTTCACGCACAACGCGAAGTTACTGAATATTAGCTCGGACTACGGTCCAATCCGTTTCGCAAGCGGCTAAGTAATGTGTTGTGAAACGGTTTCCTGTTAAATTGGATCTATTGCGACTAAGAGAATATATGATGTTTTGCTATTATTACGTGTTATGTTTCGCTAACATTGGCTAAATACGTTTATTTTGTTCCTCTTAGCCTAGCGTTACCCCGCAAAGCCTGGCATATGAAATAAACTGAATAGTTTAATGAACCTTTAAACAACAAATGGAGGGGGGAAAGACCTGAGATTTTTAATATGGCTCAAAGTATAATATACAGCAATATGGAGTTCATAGTCCATGAAAAAACACCTCAAAAATACATTCTTTAGCATGTGATGTAGATCAAGATCTTTATATATATATATATATATATATATGTATATATGTATACACATATATGCTTGTTTTATGATTACAAATCTAGTTTTATAGATGCAAAAGCTTATAATGTAATGCAGTACAATGACAGAAAATACAATGTTCTTATGACATTTTAAGGGTTTTCTTCTAAAATAAAAACAACCAAAACGTATCTATGGGTGATTCAAGTAAACATGATCTGATTCAATCCAGTCAATGTTGATCTTAAAACATTAATAACGGTATGGATGTTATTTTTACATTTTACTTCTCTTCAACAAAAACATTACAACCAGAAGATGAGCATTTTTAGAATTGCACAAAGGTTTTTTACTTCATCGGGTGGCAGAAGGCATGTAATCGATTGTGAACGACAGGCTTTTCAGCAAAGCTGTGTTTCAAGATGATACAGTAGGCTTTATGGGGTTCAGAGTGAATGTTTCTTGCTAGCTTCACTTAGTCTGCACATTTTACACGTTCATGTGATGCCATACATTGACAAACCTTACAGAACTGTACCAGGGTAACTAGAGCTTCAGCAAAACATACCATAGTAACTGGAGTTCAACTGCTTTTGAAGTAGCTGGAAAGCAGCTAGAACTGCCATCAAATAAGAAATTACAATTCATCTCAAGTGTCTTTAAATGTCATGGCAGACAAAAAAAAATCAAATCATGTTAATGCCACGTTATAGTATCATCACATCACTTTTTTTTGTACCGAAAATAAGGTTTTATGGTTAACTTTGTAGATAAACAACCCCAACGTTTTGAGTGTGTAAAAAGAAAAATACCTAAGAGATTGCGATAGAGGAAGGAAAAGGTTAAGACCGTTGATGGAAATCGCTTCTTCCTCGCGACGTGAGATGATGTTTGAAGAAGCTCCAGAGAGATAAGAGTCAAACACAGGACTGAGCAATTGAACCCGGGCCGATAGGCAAGAGAGACGAATCAAAGTCTCCTCCAAAACACCTCCGAGCAGCTCTAGCAGTAATGAAGCCCTGCGAAACGCGGGCTGCTGAGGCATAAAATATGCCTTTCTATTTTGAGAGACGTATTTGGGGGGATATACGAAATAATGCTGGATAGATTTGGCCTCCTTTCTGCACAGAAATATGTATAAAAATAGACTTGCATCGTACTTCATGAAACAATCGCTATGTCTCCATATAAGCGGTAAACAACTTGTTTTCTGGAATGCATAGTAAATGCGAGATTTCCAGTATCTCTCCTCCTCGACACAAAACCACAAGCTCTCGATGACAAAAGATGTGTCACCTGGAACCGGCAGCTTGCCATGTTGCTTACGAAGTGAACAGCGAAGGAGTCGAGGCGCTGAGGTGTTGTCGGATATCTACGCATCCGATCACCAGAAGCTCGAGATGAAGGTTTCTTCGCTCCGGCCAGATTGTTTCAACGGCTCTATCTTTCACAAGCCTGCGGCTGGGAAACGATTGATATAATTTCATTAAAATGTCCATTCTCGCCGTCATGTCTGTTTTTGAACGGCGTCACGAAAAGCGTAACGGCATTGATAGTAATTTATGGCTGCGCTCGTTTCCTTTGAAGAGAGAGCGGTTCCCTTCTTTTTTTTGTTTTGGAGCGAAATGAGTTCTGGTTGGGCCCAATATGCTCCTGTCACTTTTGATTCTTTCTCTTTTGACGGTGGACCCCGCTTAATGAAGCAGACAATGATGAGGAGGAGACTTATATGGCAACTAGGCCATATCTTCAAAGATTTATTGAAAGGCTCTTATCTATCGGTGCAGGTACGGAAAGAGAAGTCTTTTGGAGTCTAGACGCGTTCGAGGTGACACGTATTTTTGGCTGCGGGGATAAAACACAAAGAGGTTCCTAATTAACTGATGACACCCCAATTACATGTTCAACAAAAGCACCATCCATCCTGATACGCCGTCACTGTTGTTACTCGGTATCGCTGACATAAGGGGTGAAAAGAGTCAGGAAAGTTGCCTCGAGAGAATCCAATTAATTCTCCCTCGTTACGCCACCGCTGCAAGCCAAAGACAAAGGAGGTTCTCGCAGGAGATGTCGGGAAGCTGCTTCTTTTGCTCCCTGATGCGAATTAGACTACTACTTCTAGCTTGTTACCATGGAGGCAAATATTTTAACTTTGGCTTTATGTAGTCATGCTTGATTTTTTTTACACGGAGGTGTGGACTTGTGGTGGTTTGTTTGTGTAATATATTACGTGAACGTTATGTAATAAGTCTCCTTCTGCTTTTCTTTGGAGTCTGGTTTGTTTAGAAACATCAGCATTGATGCATAACACGTGTTCTGTATTATATTTGATTATATTGTGTGGCTGTTATATAATATTACATTTCCTCCTACTTGCCTTTAGTCTAGTTATAGAAATATGAGCACATAACCCGTGGTAAATATTATATTTTGTTTTATTATGTGAACCTTATGTAACATGTTACATTTCCACCTGTTTTCCTGCGTAGTTTATTTAGAAAACCAACATTGACATATAACCCGTGTTAAATATTATATTTGATTATACGCATTTACGTGAATATTATTTAATATTAAATTTCATCCTACTTTAACGTCTAGTTTATTTAGAAACATAAATATTAAAGCGTAAAACAATATAAATAAAATACATATTTAATTAAATTAAATGATGCTTATTAAACTAGTTTATTTACAAATATAAATATACATGACGTGTGTATATTATACTGCAATTGATTGTGTTTGATTATTACTACTTTCTTTAGAATCTAGTTTATTTGGAAATATAAACATTGAGGCATTACGATAAATATTTTATTTTATTATGTGAATATTATGTAGCATTTTACATTTGTTTCTACTTTCCTTCAGAATCTAGCTGATTTAGACCCATGTTAAATATTTTATTAGGTTATATTCATTTATGTGAATATATCTAATGCTACATTTCCTCTTATTTTAGTGTCTAGTTTATTTAGAAACATAAACATTGACATAAGTGACTTAAGTTTTACTATCCTAAACAAAATGTATCTTTGTTAAAAAATATTAAACAGTAGCCAGTATTTTATTTATATATTTTATTGGAATTCCGTTGTTAATTTATTACAATGAAGGTCTGCCTAAACTATAAATCTCAGCAAAGGTTCCTAGTTTCAGATGTAACTGAAAATAAATTGCAGTGTAGCAGGGGAGTCAATAGATAACTCGGTAACCTTTTATGGACTGATTCCTGGTCACTTTTCGCTAAACGTTTACCATTTCGCCTTTTTTACCTATTAAATGCTGTGAACTCCACTGTATCAGGACCCGTAGTCCACCTTTGGAGTTGATGTTTGATAAAACCACATAAGATTGCCAGCGGCAGCCAGATTAGAAATGACTGTTGCAGATTTTCACATCAGTCTCATTTGCAGTCAGGAGTCCAGTTATCTTATATGCGAAATTAAAAGCGACGTTGTTTTCCTTTCATTCTTTCAGAGTACATAGTTCATTTTCATAAACAGAAATGCATAACCCATGGTAAATTGCATCAATTTAGCCAATTACAACAAACATGTTACATCAAAACGCGGTGTGAAATCAGGAGGAAAAATCAACTAGAGCAAACTTAATGGTATTAGGGGTTAGTGAGTGACCCAGGGAATGCAATTTGCTCCTCTTAGCCAAATTCTCGAGCAAATGTGCTCGTCCGTGCATGTGGGCCTATTTTAAAGGAAGGTACAAAAGTTTAAGACTGGTCAGATTTTAAATTAGTTAGTGCATTAGTGCATGTAGAGCTTTAACGGGCAGTACAGACCTGTGAGAAACAACCCGTGATGCTACCGACTTGAGAGAGCCTTACTGATATTGAACATCTAAAGCAGAATATGCACACATACGAGACGGCTAATATATTATCACACACACACACTGAGAGTGGTTTCTTTGTTCCCTGCTCTCATTCTGTCATCCCCACCCAGCAGATGTTATGCATCACTTCACAGTTACAGGAAGAAAAGAAATAAACACACTGGGAAATGTCCAAATTACCAAAGGTGTGTATGACAAACAAAATGATATGCGACAAAAATGCTCCGCGGTTAAAATTCCAGCCCGCCCGGCCCATTAACTCCATTCTGCATCCTCCCTCTGCATGTAGTCTTGTTGGCCCGTTTAAGGTCTATTTTTGGCTCTTTGTTGAGAAGGCTGGAGACACCTACCTCTTTTACGTCTTAAAAATGTCCTGAACCCACCAATCAAACGGCGCGATCGTTTCCAGCCGCTCTCAGCTCCGACATTGGTCAGTTTAACAATGGCTTGAACTTTTTAGCCGGCTGTGGAATTGGCCTCTTGACCTGTGGATGACATTTGTATGGAACCTGAAAGATTGGCTTCATTGACCTTTTTCGCTTTCATCTGGTCTTTCTGTCCGTATCAAGAGGACGCTTCTTCGTGCGGTGACTTGTAATGACCAGTAATGATTTGGTATGTGAGATTACAGGCAGATTCTGGTTTGAGCGTCTTGAGATGCCTGCAGTCTGTCCTTGCAGATAAGAGGCTCTTCAGACAGATTATTACTGAGATGGAAGACTCGAGCAGGGACTGAAGTATTAAAGAACATGAGTTAGACTTTCGATAGAGTTATTGAAGTTAGACTTTCTCGCCGGAGATGGTGCCGTGTCTCCCTTAATGATTAAAACCCCCCGCTGCTGCTTTCAAGTAGAAGTTCACTCAAAAAGGAACATTCTGTCATCATTTGCTCACTCCCATCTCCTAGCAGTCGTGCATGTTGTTATCATGTTTAGTGAGCACAATAAATATCGGCTGATATGTAATGTGCATCATGTCAGTAAAGACGGTTCTGTAATCAGTGGTAAACGGGGCTCTGAAACGGTTCAAGGAACAAAAACAAAAAACAAATGATATGGGACATGGGACAAAAAAAAGCCCACATACTTAAAGAACATAAAAATGGCGAATGCTTTTCTAAATTAACAACATTTTGCCATTACTCACAAAACTATTCTGATCGCTGAAACAGTAAGCCATTTTGGTAGGAGGGGAAAAAGACATGAATGTTGAGATACTATAGCTACTTTTAATTTTGTAATAACAATAATATTGTATAAAATAATGTAAACTAATAGTAAAAAAAAATACTATTAGTTGAAAATTTAAATGTTAATTATCCGTTGTACTGTATTTTCTTTTGGGGAACTGTATATGCAGTTTTTATAGGCTACACTACACTAGGCCCGTGCCGTTTTATGTAGGTCCACCCACTTAAACTTTTCTCAGTGCTTAGCTTATTATTGAGTGTCGATTGCTTTTAGATGGGGCACCACATCTAAACAATATTTAACAATATTTAGTTGTTTTTGCAGTGTGATCAGGAGGGTCTTGTAGCTTCTTTGAAGGGGCTTTATTTCGCTACAGTATTATTTAGATAACAGTCGTCTGCATGTATCACTCTTACACGGCTATTTACCTCATGAGTAGCCGAAGTTCTTAAACAAGGACATTTTTGGTGAACCTTTGGGTTTTAAGGTAAGACACATTGTTTAATGAGGAACGTGAAAACAGAAAGGTTAAAATATCAGTTCTGCTTGGAGTGAACCAATTGATTTTTTTGCCCAGGTGGTAAATTATTTATATCATTATTAATAAATTTAAGTCATTTTTTTGCTGATAACTTACTGATACTCAAAAGCATATGTGGCTGGAGTGAGCGAATTGTGACGCAAATCAGTGAATTATTTGTTCTTTTGAGCTTATCTTTTAAATGAACCAATGTTTATACATCATGCTTTCTTTCCTGTAATGATATATTTTTTGCTGAAGCAGTAAGTTTGCTAAAACCTTTTTTTCAACGTTTTGTTGAAATTGTTTTTCTTTAAAAAAAAAGCTTTTTTAAATATCATTATGTAATGTTAAAAAGATTTATAGTTAAATAAATGCTGTTCTTTAAAACTTTCTATTCATCAAAAAATTGCTAGTTTCCGGAATTGTTTTCAACATTGCTAAAACTTTTTTTTTTACATTTCAGTAGAGGAAATTAAAATTTAATTAAAACTAAGTTTCAAAAAATAACATTTCACAATATTCATCCCATAAATGCAGCAGTTGTGAGTGTGAGAGACAAACTTTTAATGGTGGCATAACTAAAAAAAAACAAGATTCATTGATTTCTTGGGATCTGTGAGATTGCAAGTGTTGTACCCCAGATAGTCGGGATCCAGGCTTGTCGATGCTCAGCAGGACAGCAATTTGGCTTGTAAGCTCTCCAATCGAAGTCTATTGGTGATAATACCACACAACATGGCAACAGTGAGCTTCGGGCAATGTAGAGATGTCACGTCCATTACGGGAGGCTAGAGATTACTGGTGATGCCTTTAGCACTCGAAGAAGATGAGGTTTGCACCAGCAAGCGAAGGTCATGCTTGCACTGGCCGGCTTTGTCCCTTAATTGAGTGAACGTATGTATGCATGCATTTGCGTGGCTGTGGAGCTCCTCAGATGTGTACATCTAATGAGATCGTCAGCCCATTACACTGGACAGACTCAATGGAGTCAAAATTCAGCAGAGTGCCAGTCTCACACAGCCATTAGACAGGGAAGCTTTAATGGAGACTATCTAATGAGGGGTTTTTAATGCTTACTTTTCAACCACGCAGTGCTTCGCAAGTGTTTCATCTGAAAAAAAAAGCCTCAGACTTGGACTCCATATGGGCTTCCAAGGTGGTGAAGCAAAACAGGTTTTAAAACAGTGCAAGCAAATAAGCGTCTAAATAGTATGGCAAATAAAATATACAAAAAATGTACTTTTTAAATGCGATGGGTAGGGTTGTGCGATAAATGCATATCATATGTACACAAAAACTGAATATCTTATGCAAGCCAACAATTTTTGTATCATACGGACGCAAAAACACATATTATTTGTACGCCAAACACATGCGTTTCATCGTACACTAAAATCCCTTTTTTGCATTTCAATACCACAAGTTTTTGTTTTTATTTGGCATACTATTTATGCACAGCTTTGTGAGACTGAGCTGAATAAAGTGAAAAAGGACGAGCAATAAATCAGCTTTGTACAAAGCAGTTATTTATAATGTAATAATATTTCACAAGATTACTGTTTTTGCTGTATTTTATTCAAATGAATGGAGACTTGGTGAGCATTTTTTTAAATCACAGCAACATAAAAAAAAAAAAAGCTTTTGGGTTGTTAAGTATATCTAAGTGATTTTCAGTACAAGTTCCAAAAATGCAAACCCATCCGAAGAAAGCTCACATTTTGCATACAATTTTTTGGGTTATCTTCAGTGAGCTTTATCCACAATGCCATATCAATTTAATATGGATGACATGAATTTAAATAGTCTATTATAGATAGATGATTACCTGTAATGCGTAGAGTCAGATTTGCATTTTATTTATTCCAGTAGGTTTGGTCGGTTTTGAACTTTTCTTGAATTGGTGACTTAAGGGCAAATCTGATTTCTCTTTGATTTATTACTCTTATATCCCACTATGCTTTTTTTAAATTTCATTTCGAGGGGCAAAATGAGCATATGGAATATAGTCCTGTATTATTTGATTCAATAACTAAGTTCTGAATTATTCACTCCAATTGTCTTCAGTTGAACGTTTAATCACTGATTGCTATGATTTCACCTCAAGTGTCTCTCGTAACAGCGCTGGTGTAATGACTGCTTTGTTATTAATGACGTGAAAGTTGTTTTAATCATGTTCATGTTATCTGAACAGTCTGTGTCTTTCTTTTGCAAGTGTGGCATTGCCTTGAGACGTTGAGAAGATCTGGGAGTTTCTCTCTTCACAGTGCTCTTGACCGCCGCTGCTGCTGACTCAACTGAAGCAGACAATTTATTGTCTAATTACCTCTGGAGAGTGTAATCACAGTCACTCCTCGCAGCTTCACAAGACCTTCTGGAATACAACAGGATTAAAGGAGCACATAAAGAGAGTCTTCTGAGAGACTCACAGGTAAAAGAGCAACAGCTGGGGACAGTGATTTTAACAAGTACGACATGTTTCTGTTTCTTCTGTCAAATCCCTGTCTGTTATTCCTAAGCATTAGCTAAATTAAATCAGAAGTGAAGTATGGATTCTATTACGGGGTGAGCTTCACTTTAAAGTTAAACCTTGACAGGAATGTTATTCCAGGATCTTGGAGACAGGAGCTACAAGGAAATGTTTTATCATGTTTCCTGTTTCCTCTCCTCTCTTCTAAACCAGTCTGTTGCGTTTGGTCTTTCATTCATTAATGTTGTCATTATTGTAAGTCTCTCCCCATAGGAAAAGAAAATAATGGAGATCTCTCAAAAGTAAGAAATCTGTTCATCACTATGAACTAAAACATTTTACTCAAATTTCCAAGAATAAATTATCTTACTTATACTGTTATTTACTGTTATATATACTGTTAGTTATAAATAATTGGTAAGTAATGCATAATATATATATATATATATATATATATATATATATATATATATATATATATATATATATATATATATATATTGTCAGTCTGCTGCCCCTCCTCTTTATCGTCACCATCACCCCGTCCTTTATTCGCCGCCCTTCACCAGGCTCCCGACGGGAGTGGGTGTGTTCGAGAGGAGGGGCGTGGTATTGTTCAGGTCTGGCGGCGTGTGACGAGGCACACCTGAAGTGGATTTAGCCTCGTACCGCCGTCGCCGTTAAAGGGCCGTGACGCGCCTCTCCTCGGGAGACCGGTCTCTTCCCCCGTGCATGCACGCTGGTGTCCTCGTGGGTCCAGGAAGGGTGCGCGATGGACCTCACCCCGCCGTCCGAGAACACAGAGCTCATCTTACTCTGCCGCCCGAGCAACGGCGACGGAGCGCGCCGCGGAAGAAGCCGCCGCCGCCTCGCGCCCGGACCAGAAAAAGGGGGCGCAGCGACCGCCGGACTCCGCCCCTTACCTGGACCCTTCCCCTGGAACACGGCCTCAACCTTCACTTTCCCGAGCACGACGCGAGGACACCAGATCCCCTTTTATTTGGACACTTTCCCCTTGGACACTTTATTTTGTATTTATTTTTATTCTGTTAATAAAAAAAAAAGCCTCTCCGAGGCCTGACGCCACGCCCACTGTGTCTGTCGTTGGCTCCTCCCGTCACAATATATATATATATATATATATATATATATATATATATATATATATATATATATAGGTATGAAGTTTTTTTATAGAACTATTAAGATACTATTATTACATAGAAAGCCTCTGCCACTCCTTCTTCGGGTCATCAGCGGGAACTTTCTCGTGAATATTAGATTAACTACACTTCCCATAAGCCCTGTACTTGGCACTAATCACCCGTCACATATTCTGTTGTTTGCTGCCTGCCTACTGACTTTCGCCTGAATATCGACTACTGCTACTGAATTGCCGCCTGCCCTGACCCTCACAAGTATCTTCATGTTTACAATTCTGCCTGTCCCTATTACTTGCATGTTTTGTGTCTTGTACTGCAAACAGACCCACCTATCCCTAATAAAGCTGCGAATGGATCCCAGTGATGAATTATTACAGAAAAGTTTGCAGCTACACTATCCAGCAGCGATATACCATTTGTCATATGAATTGTCTTCTCAGGCTCAGCAGACTCCACCAGCTGCAAAATCCTCTCATAGAGGAACTTGTTATGATGTTACAGGTGCTACAATGACCTTCTCCAGAACCTCCAACACAATACACCAGCACTGTCATTGCAGCTACTCCAGCCCCACTACCCAGCGTAAATCCTTGTCTGGCTTTTCCGGAGAAGTTCGATAGTAATCTGGCTCAATATCAGGGATTTCTTCTTCAATGCACGCTGCTTGTCAATCAACAACCCACCTTATACCACCTTATATCACTGAAGAGGGGAAGATTTCTTCTGTTTGTTCCTTATTTACCAGAAACACG
The DNA here is from genome assembly GCF_018831695.1 of Puntigrus tetrazona. Classification (NCBI taxonomy): domain Eukaryota; kingdom Metazoa; phylum Chordata; class Actinopteri; order Cypriniformes; family Cyprinidae; genus Puntigrus; species Puntigrus tetrazona. The sequence continues at coordinate 6,822,998 of NC_056717.1, read as the reverse complement.
CTGGAGTGGATCTCCATTTAATTTTTTTCCATGAGTTCCTTCAATGTTGCCGAGAGGTGTTTGGCGAATGATTGTTAATCCTAACTCAGAAGAAAAACTGCAGTAATAACCGAGTATGCTCTGGCTTTTCGTACTCTCGCAGCGCAGACACGCCTGCCATGACGAGGGAAGGACTCTGGATCAGTTCATCAAACTCACAATTTAGATTGACAGCCTCCTCAGTTCACGACAAACTAGCCCACGCCTGCTCACAAGAGCTGTGCCCGAAACCCCAGAGCCCATGCAACTAGACACTCACCACATCTCCTCAACATCTTTGCCTATGCCAAGATCCAGTCAGGTAACCCTTTTCGCCCTTAACTCAGATCATTGCTTAACTGTCCTGGTTACTCTAGAGACCTCCACAGCGGCTATATTACTGCAGGCTATGATAGATTCTGGGGCTGCCGGGAATTTAATGTCACTTTGCTCAAAGGAACAACATACCCCTAATTTGTGGTTATCCATTCACTGTGCTGAAGGACCATCACAACCTGGAATACCTAAGACCTGCCCGCAGACTCAATCCCCGGCAATCTAGATGGTCACTCTTCTTCTCCAGGTTCAACTTTACAGTCACATATCATCCCGGTTCTAAGAACACTAAGGCAGACGCCCTGTCACAGCAATTTGAGAGAGCCTGAACCCAGCACACCGAAAATGTAATTTCACCAACCATCATCGTCTACCCTATCCAAAGGGATATTATTACCGAAATCGAACAAGCCAATGCTAAGCACGAGATACCTCCAGCCTGTCTCCAAGATAAATAGTTTGTGCCTCAAGATCTTTGTGAAAGAACCATTAGCCAGGAGCTCATCAGGTTTCTCTAGTTCTACTGCAGTGAGAACCAACAGGACTAGAGTTGCTATTTGATGTGGGCCGCAAACCATCCACAGGTCTGACACTTTTTCATTTCATCGTAGGCTACCAACCTCCGCTATTCCCCTGGTCAGTGGAGCCCTCCAATATGTCTGCCGTTAACGACTAGATCCAAGGAAGTGAGGAGACGAGGGACCAGGCACATCACATGTATCACATTGCCGCCTGCCTTAATCCTCACAAGTATCTGTTCATGTTTGTCTGCTCTGTTTGATGTTTACAATTCTACCTGTCCCTATTACTTATATATTTTGAAAATATTTACATGTATTAACATGCATATGTTATAGATATAGAATCAGGATTTATTAACTTGCTTATAAACTGTTACACTCATGCTTGTTTATATATACGGAATAAATATACACAGCACACACACACATATTATGCAAACAAAAACTTTTATTTTGGATGCAATTAATCTCAATTAATAGTTATTTTATTTATTTATATATTCCACCCAAGAAATATCTAAGTTGATACTTCAGTGAAGCATAACAGTGCAAAAGTCTCCCGAGTGATGAAAGAGCAACATCTGAGCGACACATGTTCCTCTGGGTGTCTAATCAGTCATCTCTGATTAACTCATATCACTGAACTTACCACGTGCTGCGCTGCAGACATTATACTGTGCATGTTGGATCTCCGTCAAGCCCACCACTCCCTTTCCTCTCTCCTCCCTTTTCCTCTTCTCTTCCCTCCACATTCTTTTGAAGACTTTCTCTTCCTTTCTACGACACAGAGTCAGTAGTACTAAGAGCTTGCACCCTGTCAAAGAAACACACACACACACACACACTCTCTCTCTCTCTCTCTCTCTCCCTCTCCCTCTCTCTCCTCCTCCTCCTCTCACACGCTCTCTCTCGTGCGTGTCTCAGTCGCTCTCCGCTGCTCAGTTCATCATGTTGGCTGGAGAATGCTGCGTGCGGCAGCGCTCTCTCTCCTGCCCTGGCGCGGGACGCATCTGTCCCAGCCGCCGCAGCTGAGCACCCTTACGGAAGAGGATGAGCCAGAACGGCAGCAGCAGGAGGAAGAGGACGAAGACGAAGGCTCCGGGGTCCAGCCGGACCCTATGTTCCAACAGACGGCATACCTGCTGGAGGGTCCGGAGGACATGGTGGCATCATCCGGGGGGCTAAAGTCTCCAGACTGGGTGTACGAGTCCTACTACCGCATGAGCCAGCAGCATCCGCTCATCGTGTTCCTGTTGCTCATCGTCATGGGAGCGTGTCTGGCTCTGCTCGCCGTGTTTTTTGCCACCGGACTGGTGAGACTCTCTGTTTTTTATCCACCTACTCTTCTGTACTTTTCTGTCTTGCACAGTGCTTCTCGGGGGTTCTTAACTGGTTTCGCTTCAGGACTTTGCGTTGAAAGTTGAGACTGAACAGTGAGTTTTCGTGGTACCTAACACTTTCATTTGACCTTAGCTTAGTTTGGTAAATGGTTTTCAGGTTGAGGGTGTGTTGTGTTAGCCGCTCATATTGGCATCTGTTAAATTTGGCTGGCTTCTAAGTTAGAGATGAACGTGTGCTGAAATAGCATATATTGATTGGTCACACAGCCTTTGTTGGCAATAGTAAAAAGGAAAGTGCTTTTTGTAACACTTTAGAATAGGTAACACTTATTCACTATTAAATGCGACTTTTCCCTAAATTAAATTAAGGTAGTTGTTGTTTAGGTATTGGGTAGGATAAGGGATTTAGAATAAGGTCATGTAGAATAAGGCATTAATATGTACTTAATGAGTGCTAATAAAATGACTAATATTCTAGTAATAAACATGCTAATAAGCAACTAATAGGTGTAATCTTAAAATGAAAAAAGCCGATAAGCTTGTATTTTCATTTCTATTTGCAACACCATCAAAAAAGACATACCAGCTGAGAACCGTTCATCATATTTCACCCCAAAATTTTGATTTTCACTTGTCTGTGAAACACAAAAAGAGTAATTGTGAAGAATGCTCTGGTCACTCTTTTTCTTTTAATTACAATAAATAGTGAGTAAAGCTTTCAAAGCTTCAAAAAAAGGCAAAAGCATCATAGCTCTGTTCCTAGTATGTTGTAGTCATACAATATTTTTTTGTGAGCGAATAGTAGACCAACATATAAGCCATTCACAAAACCGATCTAAATGATTAATTCAAAAATTAAAATACAGTTCACAAATAACATTTTTGACGCTAAACAGACTGTAGGTGCGCTTTCAATGTGTTCCTCAAACAAAGCCGTCATGACTTCAGTAGACTTTTATGACATTTTTGTATCAATTTTGAAGCTTTGAGGCTTTAGTTCACATCCATTGTGATGTAAAAATAATGAAAAGTCATTGTAAACAGGAAGACTTTTTCACTGGCAGTGACTGAATGGGTGAGCTATCCCTTTAAAATGTTTTTGTTTTGTTCCTATTTTGGGAGGCCATTCATTTTCCTCTCTCTTCCCACAGTTGTGGTTGTGGTAGCGCTGCAGAAATGTTTTTTTTTTTTGTCTGTGAGAGTGTTTTTACCCGTGTGTGCAGTGCAGCACTCTCTCTGTGTCTGCGGGTGTGTGTGTTTTTTCTCTGCGTGGCAGATTGTGTGAATCTCTCTGGTGAGAGAGCGGTTTTCTGAGAGCGCCACTTCTGCAACCCTCATTTTCACCTGCTGTTTCACCCGTTCTCTCTCTGACTCTCTTTCTCTCTCACCAGATGCTCGGTTGTCTGTGTTTATGTGTAATGGGCTTGTAGATTATTGAAGTCGGTGTGCTTGGAGTGCACTGTAAACGCTAAGGTTGCCTCAATGTAATGAAGTTTTCTCTGAGTGTAATCTAATGTGGAGAAAAAAAAGCGAATCATTTAAGTTAGCTAGTTACGAGAAGACTATGACTTGGAATTAAAAACACACTTGATGCTAAGCAATTTACACGTTGTTCCCTATTAGAGGATTGCAAAACTACATATTTCAAAACCAGCTAGTCAGTGAATTACCTTAACTGCTATGAAGCTAAGTGTGTGAAGCAAGGCCTGTATAACTGAGAGTGTATTCACACCAGGAAAGTCCTCTAGTTCACTTGCTTTGGTCCATATCATTGCTGTATTAACACCTGCCCAAAAGATCTGCACCAAGGTTGGGAACAAACTTGAGTTTGATTCATTCGAACCAAGCCTGAGATGCACCATAATCAGATACATTTTTATCCGATTTGCACTTCTGTTTAAAGGTATGAGGCCAGTTTTTTAATACTTTGGTACTTAGCATGGATTCATTAAAATAATTTTTAGGATGCTTTAAAAGATTGATATTTATATGAATTTACATTCATTTTTATTCTCCCAGAAATCATTATCAAAAAAGCAGTACACCTTCCACGTAAATATTAAGACAGTAAGAATAAGAAACATTCATTAGAAATGTTTCTTGAGCAGCAAATCAGTATATCAGAATGATTTCTGAAGGATCATATGACTCTAAAAACCTACAATTCAGCTTTGCATCACAGGATTAAATTACATTTATAATATACTACAATAGAAAGCTATTAATGCAACCTGGGTGAACCCCAGTGTACATATACAATGGGAAATCAAATGTATTAAAACAGCTACATATTCTTCACTGTGTTGGTTAAATATATATTTATTCTTATTAAGTGTATAAAAGTGGAAGTACATTTACATAGTTGATTGACAAGGCCGTCTTACCTTAGCTCCGCCCTGAGTGAGCTGTGTCACTCTGGTGCAGGGGAAGACAAAGGCTGTATTTACACCGCATAGTTCAAGTGACCCAGTTCCGCTTTTTTTTTCTCCCATGTGGCACAGATCAGATATGGCCCACGACCGTGTAAGCAGGAAAAATATCACATGGATTCCGATTGGTTTCAGGCCTCATTCATATGTGTAAATAAATCAGATGTGAACAAATCGGGTTTGGACAAATGGGATATTCTCATGTAAACGTCAGTGAGTTTTAAAAAAAAAACATTTTGGGTTACAGACCTGTAACATGAAACATCTCTAGCTGACTAGCAAAGTATTAATGTGGTTGGTTTGTGTTAAATAAAAGATTTGTGATTTATTTGTGAGGTTTTGGCAGGGTAAAAAATTAGTTTGATCAATTTTAACCAAAGTATGTTAAAGACTTTTCATTAAGACCCTAAAGCATCATATCAACCTATGGAAAATGGGCGTCCAGTGACCTTTTTACAGTGTTTACATTACTTTTGCAATATTACTTTCTTGTTCCCCGTTTTACATGTTATAAGGCACACATCTTTACGTCCCCCTTCCAGAATTCCACGTACTAGCATACAATTCATCTTAGTTATGGTACCAAATACAGATTTGGGTGTTTAATTTTTAATTTCATGAAAGCTTCAAGTGCAATCGTAATTCTATATGTGCAAACAGAGAACCATGGATTTGGCCGTTTATTTACAGCTCCACGGCAAACTCAGAGGTGCTGGATGAGAGTACGAAGCGAAGACTGGTGGGAGAGAGTTGTTTTTATGGAATTTTTAGTTTGCCATCAAACTCTTTAACATTTGTGCATATTGCAAAATGCGCCGAAAGTCCTTCACAACAACGCAAAATTCCCAATGTTTCAATGGCTTTGAATCACTTGTTTTTAAGCTGCAATGCGTAAAAACACATGCAAACGTAGTTGTGTGGCTGCAAAGGAGAAAATAGTCGATTAGTCAAACCGTTTGAGAAAAGTCTGTGGTTAATCAGGTATATCGCCCACGCCTATTTAATAACGGGTTGCTTTTTATTTAGTGAATTTCTTAGAAGGGTGAGAGGTTAGGTTAGAGAAATAAAGCAAAACCTACTTCATCGTGATCAAGTAATCACCTGTTTTTAATGGAATTGATATCTCAGTCCATGGCTTTTGGAGGGCTGAGATCAGAAGTGCAGACTGAAGCCCCCATCGGCTTAAACCCAGAACACTGTCAGCATGCTAATTAAAGCATCGCCACCGAAACGGAACAAATCTCAGTTCATCGACCTCGCTTATCAATTAGTCAGCCGTTTGTGACCATCCCTGGACCCCATTCTTTCAGACGGTAACATTTACTGCCCAGAGCGCAGGGACCCGCATCTTTCATTTACGCAGAGCTTGGGTTCGTGTGTGTGTGTGGTGACACAGCTCCCATCATGCTCCTGTGGTTTGACCGCGGATATGTTGTTTTGAAGCGCTGAGGCTCTTATCTTGGAAACAGCAGTCTGTTTTACACAGGCTGGCTAATGGGGCCGCAAAATGTCACGTAACACAAACTTTGCTTTATCGCCGTTTCTCCCTCCATCGTGCCTTTTTGTTTCAGTTCGGGGCAGGAAGTTTTGCCTTCTCCTCTTTGAAGGCTTATCTTGTTTTTTCACACCAAATCTGTCTAAAGATTGCGTTGCTGCTGCACTGTCCTGAGAGATTAAAGATTGATGGAGTGCTGGTGGAGTCGTGCGATAACAGGGCTGAAAACAAGAACAAAAGTTCACTTGATTGGAAAGCCACATTAATAAGGCGCAAGCCACGGAGCACTGGTTAATTAAAAGGGTTTTCCCTTTTATTACTGAATAAAAAAGAGAAAAGAAAGGGTAAAATGTACATCGGTGTTAAAGAAATGGCCATTTTTCAAATCCTTCATTTCATTTTTACTTTAGTTAAGTACTGAATTTAGACAAAGTACACTACAGATAACTCTGATAACCGTTTTATTGTGCTAGTTAACTAGATTGAGATTAACTGGAATGCACAATGATAAGTTATTGAGCATTCAAATACAATGCAACAAGTCAAAATATACCATATAGTATTTAAAAATAAAGAATAACAAAAAATGGGCAAACGTGTGTTGAAATAGTATAATCATATGTACAAAATATACGTCACGCTGGGTGAAATATTTTACTATTGATAACATTAATTTTAGATTAATACTAATAGCAAACATACTACATTGTATTATTTTGAAAATGCTACAGCTGACGGGAAGTTTATTTATATACTTAATGTCCACATTCATGTATTTCATATGGGCAAATTCTCAGCAGATTCAGGTTTTTTTATTTTGCATACGTATCATTTAGTTAGTAGTATCATTAGTGGTACATTGTCATCACAAGTTTTCTGATCATAATCGCAGGCGAATCTGATATTGCGTAATAAAGAGCTGTACTGACAAGATGTGCATGACACTCACATTTGATTAACTGCACAGCCCTAAATGAATTAGGATTGGTTCATGGTTGGTGAATCTTTTTAACAGGTTCATTGAATATAATCGGCAAAATCACATCTAATTTCTTCCGTTTGAAATTATGAGAAATTATATATTTTTTGTATATATGTAAAAATGACAGTATTATACTTTGGAATTTAGTGAAGTAAACATATCTCAAAATAAATTACATATACTTGCAAATACCTAAATACGGTAACAAAGTAAAAATACATGTATTGATTTAAAATTGAAATACTTTTATTTGTGCTGTGTTTTGAAAAAAAAATGCAAGAGCAGTGCTGCTGTACATTAACTAAGGTGTTCCCAGTTATGTAGTTTTGTATTTATGTCACCAGTTTTTGATCCTCCGGATGAAAAATCAGAAAGCAAGCCACTCTCCTCAACAAAAACCTTACTTTAATCCAATTGTTCACTTAAAAAGCATCTTCTAATTGGCTTATTTTTAGCTGAAAAGAATAATAACCTATCAGGCAATGATTTATGTGCTAAGTAATACATTTGATACCATCTTAATCAATGATAGCGAGGCAAAAATGGACACTTTTTTTCTATCATCCTGATGATAAGCCTCTTACCAGCGAGATTTAATTTCTAATGGCTGCACTCCTTCCCATTCTAACCTCTTCAAATTACACTGAGAGCCAAATCTTGGAACAGACTATTTGGACATGAGCCACAGACCCACATCGTCCCGATGCTTTAATTACAACAGCAAAACACAAACAAGCTCATGAACACATTCCTGATCAACAGTCCATTTAGCCTGCACATGAAGAAAAACCAACTCAAGATCATTTGCGTGGCACGTCATTGGGAGCATTCAAGGAGGATTTGGGCGAGATCGTGTAATAATAAAGCTGACGTCAACACTGCAGAAAATGACAGCGTGGAGTGGGATGAAGTGGACGTGAAGGTTGATCAATTAGATGAGCTATGGAGATGACGGCGTCACACTGAGCTGATCTTACCAGCTCATGCCATCATTAAGATTCGCTTATAGTGGCTTTGATTGAATTCAGTCGCTGACACGCTGCACAGCATCTGTAAAAATGTGTTGGCCTCTGCTTGGCTGAGTTAATTAGAAATGCAGTGTAAGATGAGCTTGTCATTGGTACTTGTGCTATGGCTTAATGCACGCTTTTTTACAAACCAAATAGATTTGAAAGTGCTGCCGTATATCAAAGTCACCCTGTTCTGGACCGTTGAAGAGCCCAATTAAGAGGTTATTACATGAAACACTGGTTTCTGACATCACCAGAAAGTATCAAGACACTTAAGCCACACTTGAAAATGTATGAATGTCATTGCATTAGGAGTAAAACTCATACTAAGTGGCATCTGCAACAAATTATGCTTTTAATTGCTATTTTGGCTTTGTTTATAGGTCCTACGCTCAATTTAAATCACTTTTTATGCTGCTTCCTTAGCGCTTGATGACTAGAAAGTAGCTTTTTACCATTTTGAATGAATGTTTGAATTTAATGCATTACACTAAGGATGTATTTTCACTTTTATTAGATACAAGAGTAAATCCTTTTCAAAGGCATATTTTTTATAGATCTAAAGTAAACTTTTCAAGCTTGTAACACAAGACAATTTAAAATCTAATCTAACCTGGCCTTATCATAAAAATGTCAAATTGTCTGATTTTAAGAGGCTTATTGATCTTGACTGTAACGAGGGCAGACAAGGCAAGAGACACGCGGATCCAAGTGCAAAGCTTTATTTAAGAAACAGACAGTGGCAAACGGGTATGTAGGGGGGAACCAGAAAGCAGTCCAATCAGATACAAACATCTTCCAAGACGGCAGGCAAATGAAGACATTCCAGACATCAGGCATAAAACAGAACACAGGGAATCTAACAAGGAAACTGGGAGGGAACTAGGAAAGGAGAGGGATATATGCTAGCAATGTTTGGCCTGGAAGAGAGGTTAAACTGTTCTTAATGGTGAGTGTGTAATTGAATGCAGGTGAGCCTGTGATTGATTACAGCTGTGTGTGTGGCATCAGTGCAATGGTGATGGAAAATGCAGTCCAGGATGCAACAGTATGTGTGACGTGAGAGTAAGAATAATGAGAGAGTGAAATCCGATGGTGAGTGAATGAAAGTCCATTTACTGAGTTCATGATTTTTTTTGTTGTTGTTATTTTTACATGTTCATTAGATCCCACACATAGATGCAAACATTGTTGGTTACACCACGTAACACTGATTTGGTGGATTATTCAAACTTTTTGAAATATTAAAAGTTTAACAGTTCTGTTAAGAACTCTTTAACTTATTTTTCTAAGATATATATATATATATATATATATATATATATATATATATATATATATATATATATATATATATATATATATATATATATATATATATATATATATATATATATAATTAGTAATAATTAATACATATTAAATTAAAAGTAGCTAATTTGTTCATTAAACAGCTGTTAAAAACAAAAGTAATTGGTTACGCAGTCGTTTAGACAGTCTACAAATACTGTAATGACTGTTAGTTGACATGCCATTGGAAAGTTATTAACTGTTAGTAAACGGTCTAAAGTGGACTTTTGAAATAAAGTGCTACCCAATAATCCACAAGAGAACCACATAACTCAAGCCCATCAGTTCACATTTTGTGAGGTAAAAAAAGTGCTTTTTAGTTAGAAACTAATTTACCTTTGAGTTGTTTTGAACTTTAAACTGTTTATTCTTGCTAATAATATTTCTTTCTCCACTGAAAATTAGTATGATCTGAATAAGCAGAGAAATATGCACAGATCAAGCACCGTTTACCAGCAAAAACAGTCTGAAAACAAATACCTTAGTGAATATTGATGTGAAGGCACTAATAGTAGATGGACTTTTTTCCTGGAAGAAGCGTTATTTTGAATTATGGACTGTGGGCTACACACAACTTTTTATTTCAGAAGAGTGGTGTGAGTCACTTTTTCATCAACTCTCACTCTTACGTATCCATTGCTGAAGAAGTGACGCAAAATGCTACATTTCCCCGAATCTGTTCTGACGAACTCATCCACATCTTTCATCAAATTTTCATTTTTCGTAAGAAACACGTTTGAAAGTGTGTCAGGTTCATCCAGATCTTTTTCTTGCCACTGTAGCTTTCTTTTATTTTGAAGCAGAGTACAAACATGGATACAGAAGTGATGTGCAAGCTGTAATAGACGCTTCTGCGAGATAAGCGTCTGTCAGTAGTTTGGAAGAATAATAAAAGTATGAAAAATGCATGATTCCGTAACGTTCCAAAAATTACAGGCGCGCAGCAGTAAAAATATATACGCACATTGCAAAATGCAATGCAACAATCGATTTTCTTTTCTTTTGCCTTTGTATTTTACTGCAGTTGTGAGATAATGAAAAACGTGGCTGTTTTGACGGTTAAAAATACACGAGAGTGTGGGTACGGTGTAAGTTCGCTTTCTGCTGACGGTGAGTGGCATGTTTTACATTTTTGTTTCATCAGCAAGTCTGCAGGGCTGCGAAACCACAGTAAACACGCACAAACTCACATTAAACTGAAATGCTCAGGCGAACGAACAGGAAGTGCCTGTGGAAGCCATAGCGCTGTAACAAAGCACCCCGATGTGTGCGTCTCCGTGCCTTTGTGGCCTCTGCAAAATGGAGTTAAATGGATTTAAATGGGCTCAAATGCACAATCAGCTGGCTATATGAGCTCTGGCCCTTGATAGGGTGGAGAGAAGGGACTGATAGGAGCCCGGTCTGATTCATGCTGTGAGGGATGAAAGAGTGATGAGAGTAGACGAACAGGAAAGAGAAGGGCTGATGGGAATGGGCCTAAAATGGGTATTTTAGGCTAATCGTGTAGGCTGAGAATCTGCACTTTGATGTAGACATTTAATTATAATTGCCCTGGAAAGAAGAAGGGGAATGTCAGCGGGTGCACATTGTTAATTGTGTTTGCTAAGGCAAGCATTATTATTGCATTATATGAGGGTTTAAATGAACCTTAATTTATCCCTTGGTGCATAACGGCAGACATGAATGATGCTAGACTCGAATGGCACCTTTAAGGTGCTAATACGCAGCCTTTAGGGGCAAACAAGGTACAAAAGTGTACCTTTCAAAAGGAACTGTCCTAGTGACAGCTTTTGTACCTTTTTTTTCTAGTGTGTAGGTGACAAAGATGCCGAAGAAGTAATGCACATAGATTTAAAGAGTGTCTTTTTAACCTACACACATTTGGCTCTGGATTTGCTTAGAACTAATTAAAACAGAATTAATTATTTTGTAGTCTAACATTATCCTGTCTATATTTTTGTTTTGTTTGTGTGAAATTAAAAAAACATCCGTCAATCATCATACTTAGCTTTTTTTCTGTGATAGAAATGATAATGGGTACATTTGAAAACATTTAGGAATAAAAAAACAGGCTCTTATGTTTTGCTGATGAACACTTTTGGATTTTGTTATCATTTGACAAAATTACAGCTCGATTGGAAATTATGCACAAAAATATTCTCTTAGCAAGTGATATTTACCTTGATTTGTCTTGTTCTTCTCACGTCACATCTCATACCTCCAGGGTGTTTTTCACTGGCACTGCTGTCTGCTTGTGAAAGGGATATTTACACAAAAAGTGAAATTCTCTCATCATTTACTCACATTCATGCCTTCAAACTGTCTTTCTTCAGATGAACATGAATGAAGACACATGCACTTCTGTGAATCCATATAATGCAAGTGACCTTAAACGTCGACACTTGAACACAATGATAACTCATACAGTACATGAATCCCTGTCTTCTAAGGCAAAACAACAAGTCTATATTTATATTAGAATTGATATCTATATTTAGGATTGATTATTGGTTCATCTATTAAGGTCGTATGGTTTACAATCAGTTTTGCTTTGCATGCTTTTGCTTTGTGGGTCATTATTTTTCTAAAAGACCTTTGCACTTATCTGTAGAAATAAAATCATCGAGTAAATGATAAGAGAATCTTTGGGAGTCCCTTTAAACAAGGTCTTCACCAAATATGTTACATTTTATATGGGTAAATAAGCTCAATGTTGGTTAAATGTTATGCATATCATTTTAGTTTACCGTAGTTTTAAATGTAATAATTATTTATTTATGAATTTTCACATTGTTAGATTAAAAAAAATCTGCGTCTGTGACAAGGCAAACACAAAATAGATTCCAAAAGTACATTTGGAAATTAAAAGTAATAAAAATATATTATGGATTTGTGGTATGAAGTTTTCACATGCTGTTTTAATGTGCTTTTAGTATTTAAAAATATTCTATTGATATCACCCTGGTTCCCTTAACAATTTATTTATTTATGTTTTGTTTTTATTATTTTTGTGAAAAATAGAAAATGTGGCCAACAAAAGTTGATGATTCTTACATGTTTTTTTTTGTTTATCGTGATAATCATTTTTGAATTCTGAAGCTTAAATACAATCATCATAAGTAGAAATCCTAGTGTAGGCTGTAAGCAAAATATGCCGTGCTTCGAAAAACATTTTTTTAAAACATTTTTCTTGAAAGTTAGAGTTAGAATAATTTAGGAGAGCACTGATATAAACACAACAAGGCTGTCAAAGCGACTAAAGTAGATGAGTTTTACTGTTTAATAACAGTCTCCAACTCCAGAAAGGTAAAAGCTTTATAAAATTACAGTCGGGGTGTTACCAATGCATTTCATATGCTGGAATAAAATGTGAAAATATCTTGAGCTAGTGTTCACCGCACACATTATTTCAGGCTTTCGAACAAAATCCCATTCAAAAAAACCAATCGGCTGAATTCCGTGCGCCGCTTTTATTGACTTGAGCCTGCAACAAAAATCTATCAACGCTCTAGCTTTGTGACAGCAACTTTTTTTCACGATCGAGCATCGCTTTCTTTCATTTTCAGTATCGGCTTCGGATCAATGTTGAGTTATTTCGGTGCGTGAAAAAGCGGAGCAGGTGTCTTCTCTGACTGTCTGGCGGCTAATGGAAACAGAAAGGGTGTGTTCCCCGAGAGTTCATTGAGATTCGATCTGCGTGCCAGAGTTCCCTTGAATTTGTAGTACTCCCTGGGGTGTCTCCTCTAATGGCTGGTGAGTCATACTGTGGTACAGGCATTATATTACTGTGAGTTCGCCAGCTCAATGCTCTCTCATCATTCACAAAACACACGCACACAGTCATCCGAACCGATGGTGCAACACCGCATTAAACACATCTACAGCAGCCTTACAAGCCACACACACACACACCTCTCAAATAAATAATTACTATCCGAATGGCGCGCTTGTAATCTGTGATGTCAATTTTTTTAGAAGAGCTTTAATGACGGCCAGAGGATGAAGTCGTCTTTTGCTCAATTCAAACCGTAATAAACCCTCCATGGCATATGTCATGAGTCATCTGCAATAAATCTGCATAGATAATGTAGCTATAATGTAGTTATTAAAATTCTCTCCTCTGACTGTACCCTCTTGCCGCAGCTCTCGTCTATTTCTGTCTCCGTCTGCAGTAGACGAACAGCGCGTGAGTGTGTGACTGTAAGTCTAGACCGAGTCCCTCACACTCTTATACAGTCAAACAGAGACTTACCGAATGGCGACGAGAGCTTCAGGTAGAAATACAGACTTCATGAAAGGTCACGGTCGGCCTCTTTAAAGTCAGCGTGAAACTAAATTGATCATTTGCTTCTTGGAATGGATAGTCCTACCGATAATAACTAATTCGCTCAAGCTCATTTCATTCTAAATCAGTCTTGCCTATTTTGTAGAGTGAAATTAAAAAAAGAAATAGTTCAAAGAATGTGCTTTTCGCTCCTTTCCGTGCGGTGGCATTTATTAAAGCCTCCCAAAACAAGACAGAAGCACGATAAAAGTGGTTAGTAAAAGTAGTTTTTGAAAAAAAAGTAAGTCGCAGAACTGTTTTCAACACTGATAAAAAATAACGAATCTTTCCTGAGCAGCAAATCAGCATATAACCATGCTAAAAATTCTTTATATCACAGAAATAAATGGAATTTTAAAATATATTACCAGAGAAGACTTAGCTGGGAAAAATACTGACAATGACAACAATTATACTTAGTCATTAAAATGCTTTCAACGGAGAAATGGACTGACTTCTGTTGAATAAACACTTCATTTGGATAATCTACCATATGATGGCTGAACCAGCAGGGCACATCCAGCGGGAGAAACCTTTTTCACATTAATCAGATAAAAGCAAACTAAATGCAAAACATAAGAGAAAGCAAATCGAATTATCACGTGAAGCAATAAAATTGCTTCTCTGCCCTGCGAGCGATCAAATTAAGAACGTGAACATTAACTGAAAGCCCAAAACAAAAGATGAGGAGGTATCCCTGTGCATTTCTGCATTGGCAGCAGAGGGTGATCCTCTCAAAATGGCGGCAATGCCCCAGCTTGCAAAGCGGCATGACATAGATTCACATTCTCTATATAAAATACAAGACAGTTATTTTAAACTGTAATAATATATCACAATATTACTGTTTTACAGCTTTTTTGATCAAACAAATAAATGTTTGGTAATCGTAAGAGACTTCTTTCAAAAACATTAAAAACATTTACAGTGAATCAATTTATCCCGTTTTCATTGCATATCCTGTTTCACTCATTATGGAAGTAAAATGGGTTGATTTTAATGTACATTAATTGATTTAATTAGTTTATGAGCACAAACCCAATACAACACTACCGCACTAACATTTTGAGTGTTTTTCAAATGTTAATTGACCATATTAATAATTCACCATTAAAAACCCAACTTTGACAGAACGCATTATGCTAATGGAAAAGTTTGGAGGGAATAGACTGAACTTAGGGTCAGAGTCTTTCAGTTCTTTTCAGTCCGGCTCTGAATGTGCAAGATCGGCCGATCCGTGACCTGTCATTATTTTTCCACAGAGCATGGAGGAGCACATGGCCTTCATCATGACCGTGCCCACAACTCTGGCCATTTTCCTCGCCATCTTCATCCTCGTCTGCATTGAATCGGTCTTCAAAAAGCTTCTCCGCCTCTTCTCCCTGCTCATCTGGGGCTGTCTGGTTGCCATGGGTTACCTCTTCATGTTCTTCGGCGGGATCATCTGTCCGTGGGACCAGGTGAGACTTGAGTGACAGCGCTTTCATCGCTCTCCGTTTCTGTGCAATTGTTCTTCGACCTCCACGGCTATCACTTTTTAATCGACCTTTTTATCGCACCGAAGCGCTCCGAATTAAACATTCGGCATGCATAAAACACGACCTGCGTCAGTGCGATTTATATATGTAGATGTGCGAGTAAATTACTCGGATGGAAAGTGCCGGCGGACGGCGACGAAAGCGCCGCACAATCATGCAGATATTCACTAACGCGGTGTCATTTTCCTCCAGTCATTTGCACAGTAATTCATGGATTTCAGTGCGAGAGCTGTTCTGCGCGCTGAATCATTCATTAGTTCATTGAACTCTGCTTAACACATGATTCTGGCTAATGACTGTGACACAGTCTCAACATAAATGCATGCCTTGGAGTAATTATGACAATCGGCGCTATTTCTGTCCGCCTCTGCATCCGTAAAGCGAATCAGGTATCAAACCGACTTGCTTGGCTTGTTCTCGCGCTTCGTTTTCTTTTTTTCTTTTTTTCCCGCTCTGCGAGGAGGAGGCGCAGTAGGCCCCAGCCACCACTCGGCAAAGATGGCAAAAACATCCGCAGCTTCGGTCGTCTTTTATAAACAGCTCTCGGGTTGTGATATTACGCTGGCTGTAGGAGGAGAGATCGAGTAAATGTAGCTCGCCCGTGAGTCATCGGGGCTGTTTGCTCGACATGACTTAATAACTTAATAACTTGGATGGGCTCGGTGATCTGGAAATGATGAGATATGCATATACGACATAAATTGGCTCTGGATCAAAGGGCGGCAACATTTCACTAGAAACTACTTCAGTAAAAGCTAGGTGGCACCTACATGACGTCCATTTTAAACAATCAGCCATAAATATGCCACTATTCTGGAGAGGTTTCTTCATGGGAAAGAGGTTGTGAATAACATATTAATGAGTGGCTCAAAGTTGTAGTTGCATTATTTGACTGTGCTCTCTCAATATAATTGATTTAGTAATGTTTTGTTTGAATTTAGTTTTCTTTGCATTTGTTTATTTTTGTTCTGTTTTGCTTTTATTTATTTATTTTTGTTTTGTTTTTGCTCTGTTTTGCTTTGCTGTAGTTTTTTACTGCGTTTTGCTTCGCGTTTTATTGATTTTTGGGGTTTTTTTTTGCTTTATGTTGTTTTCTTTGCTTTTGTTTTGTTTCTTGGTTGTTTTGCATTGCATTAGGTTTCATTTGTTTTTTGCTTTGTGTTTCTTTGAGCAGTTTCCTTGATTTTGTTTTGTTTTTGTTTTTTTGTTTGCTGTGCATTCCATTATATTTCATTGCTTTCCTGCTCCGTTTTGCTTAGCTTTGCATTGTTTCATTGCTTTTTTTTTTACTTTTCATAGCTTTTTTGCTGTTTTGATTCGCTTTGCTATGTTTTTTATTGTTTTGTTTTGTGTTTCATTGCTTTTGGGTTTTGTTTTTTGCTGTCTTGTTTTGAGTTTTTTCACTGCTTTTGTTTTGATTATTTTTTTTTGCTGATTGCTTTGTATTACATTATGTTTCATAGCTTTTTTTTTTTTTCATTGGCTTTGTTTTCTTTCTTGTTTTTTTTTTTCCTTTGCATTGTTTCATTCCTTTTTTGTTTTTTTCCGTTTTGACTCACTTTATGCTGGCCAGTGGTGTTTCAGTGCTGGCGTAGATTGAGGAGCACTTAAGCCATGCTAAACGCTGTCGTTAAGAAGCTACACTTGTGCCATCAGAAACCGGTATCCAAAACGCAACTTATGGTGGTGCCTTCATGTCAGTGCACTGTCATGTAAAGCTTGGCGCAGTCTGAGCTCACATGCTGTGTCTAAAGGTATAGCTCTAGAGGGAACCAGACTAATGCAGGAAATTCAGAGAAGCTCGTTAATAAGTCTTCACATACGTGACGGGAAGAACTAGTCGGGTTCAGCCGATCTGAATAAGCTACCACCTAATTAGCACTCCGAGAACTGCAGCAAAGTACTAATTAGCAAAGAGTATCTGGATGTGTCTTGAAGGAGCATATGCGCGCTTATTAACGGAAGTGTATGGCAGAGTAGCTGCATCTACAGAAGTTGAAGACTTAAAGAGCTCTATTAGGCAATGCCCTATTAAATTTCCTGTTTTTACTCTAGCCTCGTAAGCCGCACTCTGCGCTCTTAGTACAGCTCTCTGTGGTTTTGCTGTTTGACAGCCACGTTGCTTGAGCTCTAATAAGCTATAAACTTGGAGTCGCTTTACAGCGCTTACAAGGAAAAACGCTAGAGTCCTGAACTATAGAGTCGCCGGCATGGGTCGAGGTACTACTGCAGATGAAAAGCCCTCACTATTTCTCACAGATGTCTGTAATGCAGGCATCATTAACCCACAGCAGTAGTTCTCCATTAGAGACGCCCGTGAAAAGCCGGCAGCCTTTGTATGTTGTACAGGAGAGAGAACATAATTGTGCTGAGGAATAAAAGGCAGCCGTACTCGCCTTACGCCAATCAGCCTGACGAAAAGACCCCCGAAAACACACACAGTCTCGCGTGCCCTCGTTTCCTACAATTTGGTGTTGCCAGACGTGCCGATTGAAAGCCTTAGGAAGGATGTAAAAGAATGATAGGGAACTAATGAAGTGATGAGAGAGTGAAGGAGGCAGGCCGATAAAAAATAGATTTTGAGTCACCGTTTTAATACTTTTTAAGGAGGAGGTCAAAAGAAAAGGCCTTCTTGTATTGTTTCAGATAAGCTGGTGGAGTGAAATGTGTAAATCAATGGCGATTGCTCTAAGAGGGTGTGAGAAGTGGGAAGCTGCTGTTAGCAGCATTGCAGACAGTCAGTGGAATAAAAAATATACATGTGAATACACATTTGGTCGTTGACAGATGGCATCTGTGCATCCCCACATTTGAAAAGGACCAGCTGCCACTGCTGTCAGTTAGGAATTAATGCAGTTATTGCATTAAGGTTCATTCAGCTTGTAAAATTTGGTTGTAACACTGTAAATGACACAACGTACACATGATTTTTTTCATCTGTACTAATATTGGTACATTTAAGGTACTGATATATAGCATTTGGGGAAAATATTGGTATTTGCAATCACCAAAACAAACATGCCCCTACCCCAAAATGGTCTTGGCCCTATTTTGATAGCTCCGCCCCACACATACTTAGCCTACTGAGTTTTCCTCAGTGTTGGAAAGCTGATTCGATATTTCCATGGGTCCTACCTCTTGTCTTATCTTTCAGCAGACATTTAATAGGCTACTCAGAGCCTGTGTAAAATGTGTTTTTAAAATCTACAATAAATACTGTAAACTTAGGCTATTTTATTTCCTCCTCTCCAAAACAAATCCTTTAAATTTATCAGTATTTAGATGAGAAATGTAAGAAGCTATAGCTAGCTTATATAAATGACAAGCCAAAAGCAATTCATTCAGGCTAAAACAAAACTAAAACTAGTTTTGGGACTCTTGTTCGACACATTTCCATATTAGCCACGTATTGGAGTGCCAAATTAATTGATTAGACTATTAGGATATGTAGGCTACTATCAGATCTTTTTTTTTTTGCTGCCAGGAGCAGTGAGTTGATGATCATAGCTAATG
The DNA here is from genome assembly GCF_018831695.1 of Puntigrus tetrazona. Classification (NCBI taxonomy): domain Eukaryota; kingdom Metazoa; phylum Chordata; class Actinopteri; order Cypriniformes; family Cyprinidae; genus Puntigrus; species Puntigrus tetrazona. The sequence continues at coordinate 6,804,142 of NC_056717.1, read as the reverse complement.
TTTGAATAATTTAGCCTTCTCAAACCATGATGACTTGCCTAAAATAAACTCTACAGGTATATAACAGTTCAAGCATATCACATATGCGCTGTGCATTAAAGTATTAAACCCATTTATTTGAGTTCTCCATGACATCCATAAGTGTGCTTCTCATGTGATAAAAATGCTACTTAATTTATGTTCCATCATTATGCTTTTAATGGGATGCTTTCAGATCATTCCATTTCCATTTGCTTTCTTAATACAAAAGCAGCGCAGACTGGTTAACCAGACATTAGAATCCCAGTAGACCACATAATCTTATTCACTATGAAAAAGCAAACCTGTTAATTGTGTCTTATGTATTTACTACCATCTGTTGCCTTAGCAACCCCTGAAGAATATGCTTTACATATGTTACAATCTAATTTTACGTGATGGTTTTATAGCAATAATATAGGAACACAATATTCTAGATCAATATATCTATGATAAAATGAAATGATATGTTAAAATTGCAATTTGAGGTAATGTGAGTATAAACAAATTATGTTTTCAAGCTTTATTCATAAAATTTGCAGGAATAACATGTACTGTATATGTATGTATACATCTTTAGATTAATGAGAAATAACCCATAGCAAATCTGTTTGCGTTTCAATTTGTAAAGTTTTTTGTTATTTTATTGTGTGTCTGTCATATATAGGTTTTTAATTAAATTTAGTTTTAGTATACAGTATATATATTATTCCAAACATCTAATCTTGGTTAACTATAGTTACCTTAATCCAGGAATAGTTCAGATGAAAATGTATTTAAAGATTTGGGCACGCCGGATGATTATAAAATCTTTTATCAACTCAAATAATCAGATTCTCTACAGGGACACATTAATAATGAGCTAAATTATAATTAGACTTGTTAATATTTTAAAATATCTTCAGATTGGATTGATGATATTTGGATTCCTCGCTTTGAGTTGGGCGGTTGTACCATCTATAGTGCGAATTATAAATCTGTGACTTACAGTCAAAACCCCAATGCAAATCTCACTGGCAACTACTGCATGCCTGTGATAATTCAAACCTGATTAATACGGGCAAACCGCTCCAAATGAGATCTGAGAGTTTCACAGAGCTCAAACCAGCTGTGACTCTATTTGTTCTCAGCCCAACAAGTCACGATCACAAAGACTGGCTAGAAAAAGGAGCCATATGGAAAGACACAGTGACATCTGAAAGTCCACCATGAAAAATCCGGCAGCCTAATTTGAGAAATAGGTTTTTGGAGCTTTGTTATAATATACGAAATATATCCATTTCTCTCTGAAATGATTATTTACACCTTTTAACTGCTTACTTGATCTATCGGTTTAATGCTGTATAATGCTTGATTTTTTTCACTCCCATACAAGAGAAAACATTTAGGATTCAGTGGCGTTTAACCTGGTAGAATAAGTCGACTGAATGGAACTGCCAGTCTTAATCCTGCTAGCCAATAGACCAGAACTTTAAGCAGGCATGGAACTGGCAAGCAATCAGTTCATTGGAGAGATTAAGCATTTAACCTTGCCAGTTCCTGAAGCTGAGCTCTGACACTTTAAAACTTTAGCGAAAACACGAACTATCTGTCCAATCCGAGGTGAACGTGCGAGACGCCCCTTGGCCCGGAGCCCAGCGGAGCGTTCTGTCTGCTAGCTGGGGATTCTCTCTCCTTCACAAGCCAAATGTAACCATTCCTGACGGCTTCTCTGATCCTCCTCTGAGTGGAAATGGCAATCGATAAGGCCCAAGACATGTTCTGTCTGGAAAAATCACTGCCCGGCAATCTGTTTGTTTTTTGGCAGTGTGTGTGTGGTCTGTGAGGGTGACCAAGCCAGAAATCCATTAGGCTTTGCTGCCGTCCAGTGCCCTATCTGCCATTCCTTCAGCGCTATATTGAGCCCTCGCTCACGCGCAAAAAAACAGCACTCAGTCTAAAAAGAAAATATAAAACATAAGGTTTGGAATATTTATGAGCGTATTACATCGTTGAAGCGTTAAAAACCTGATGAAACCTGTAGTTTGGCACTAACTAAAAGACTACAGATCATTTAAAGGGGACGTATTGTGTATATTGTGTTCTTTTGAAATAGGAGTGTTTGTGTAAAACTTCATTTTGCACAAACTAAATCCTGTAACGCACTACACGATTTTTGCCGCAATTTCCACAAATTTTACAGTCTGGACAAGTTGACGCTAGTTGAGGAAAGTAAGAGTCAGAGCCGTTTTTTTAGCCGTTTTCTCTATCCAGTTTGAGGATATCAGACATGTTTAATATTTTCAGACGAATTTAGGTTTTTATTTGTTGTTCGTCTCCTGGCAACAGGGCACACGTATCTGTGTGAGTTTGCTGTTATCGGAACAACTTTACAGAGTCAGTATATGTGTGATTCGTAGTGTTTTAAAAATCAGCTCAGGGCAATTTCTCTGTGTTTTCTGGCCCTTTTGAACAATTTAATAGCAAAAGTTTGTGCGCATTAATACCGATCCGATAAATGGCAGCATGTGTTATGTTAGCACATTTCAGAAACCTTAAAACCTTAAAAGCTTTAGCAAGAACTAGGTAAACGTAATATAATGGTAATACTTTATTCATACTTTATTTTCACTATTAACTAGTTGCTTATAACCATGCATTACTAGCATATTGGATGTTTATTCGTACTTATAAAGCACGTATTAATACCTTATTTTTCTTGAATGTATTTTAGGTCCCTTAATCCTACAACCATACCTAAAAACCACCCTGCTAACTATTACTAAGCAGCAAATTATTTTTTTGAGGCAAAAGTTAATAGTTTGCTTAAATTGTTAGTTAACAGCAACCCAAATAGTATGAAAAAAAATATATAAGTGGAGCTTATGTTCTGTTTTTCTTTCCGTATGTTTTATTTATATTCACTTTACTTTCACCTTCATTCAATTTAGGAAAGTATGCTACTCCTCTTGTAACAGCTGCAAGTCAGATTTCAAACAAATGCCTTGATCTTTTGAGATAAAAGAGCTTGATGTGCACTGAAACTTCCATAACTTCTCTGTCTTTCCAGTCAAGAAAAGTGCATTTATTAAACTGAATTCGCATAACTTTCTGATGATGAATGCATCAGCTCAGGAGCACCCGCAATTATTACGTCAATGAGGCCTACTGGATGATCAAAAACCTGAGGGAACAGGATGCAAGCGGGATAGATCATATTTTCCTAAACACCACATAAACCACTGATAACAGTAAAATGTGGGGAATGTTTGCCAAACCTTGTGCTGCTTCTAGCCTCTCTTTATATCATTCTGAAGGATACCAGTGTTAGAAAAAAGTGGCTGAAGTTTATTTTTAACAATGTTCCTGATCATTTCAGTATGAACAGTTTGAGCAACACATTTTGTGCAGCAAGATTGGTTTCGTAAATAGGCTGTTACGACAGGTTGCAGGCTGAAAAAGTTATTATCATATAAAAATCTTTTAAAAAATGTATACTATATTGAACTGCCGTGCCGAAACGCAAATATACTACACACATAATGTATAATCCCAAAATTCATTATTTTTAAGTCCATTATTGATGTTGATTCATAAGTATAAGTGTTTGGCGTTTGCAAGGCTGTCGGTGTCAGAATGAGCTCCAGTCCAGCTCAGCATGAATTGTGAAACTCTCCTGTAATGAAGGCCTTTGTGCACAAACATATCAAATTGTTAGTATTGATCGAGAGCCTGTCACTCTCTCAGTGTTGTAGGCGAAGACAAGCAAACAAACACACTCACGACCCGTGTTTCATCATGGTATCAGCTCGCTTTTTGAAGTGCTTGTCCTAAATCTTTATGAAAACATTGCATTTGGTGACTCAGTGTTCATTTAAGCTAAATTTGGAGACATAAATATCCAAACAGATCTAAATCTAAACGTGCAATAAAATACATCCAATCGGATTCAGAATGATGCCTAACTGCATCTGCTTACGTTTGAAAATCTGAATTAATTTTAAAACACCAGGTGTCATCCATGGGTGTAGAATTCGTGTCCTCCTACTTTTAATAAAACGTAAATTTGTGCCCTGAACTTTTTCAGGCAAGCGTGTTATTTAGTGATTTTCAGGGACCAGTGTGAACCGGTGTAGATCTAAATTCAAATAAAAAAGATGCCCAAAAAGTTATTGGTATTCAAAAAGATTCTCATGCAGTGTTTCATTCATTTTTGAAGCTGGAGGGTGCTCTCAAGCAAAAAGTCCAAAATGCACTCATAGAAGTAATAACATGCCAGAAAGCCCCTGATATTGACAAAGGCATCCTGCGATCGCTGCAGCAAAATTGAATTTAAAAAAATTTGAAGACAACATATACATTTTATTACAGTTTACTACAGTAGCCTACCGAAACTATAAAATATACTTTCTGACTTATTCTGTGATAAAACTGGAAATGTAAAAAACATTGCAGCATGTAAACAATAAACTGAAACACGTACCTTAGTGTTACATGACACATCACAACTGTGAGCCATACGCATTGTAAACATTGACTAAAAATATCAGACACCTTTTATATGTCTATCAGCTGGAGTCAAGGCCTGATGCTGAAAAATAGAGTGGCCATCATATGCTACTTGTTTTCTGTGAGATCTGTCAACCCTAACCTGACTTACTGTGACTTTCAGCAACTATAGCGTCAACTTGTCGAAGCAGGGCGAATATCTGGGTGAAAGTCGTGTAGCATATTTCAGCGTTTATCCTGATCTGATCTCTATTTTATGTTTGTGATCTGTAGCTGCTAAATGGCACTCTAATGCACCGTTAACTCTGTTTGCAGGTGTCGTTTTTCCTGTTTATTGTGTTTGTGGTGTACACCATGCTGCCGTTCTCCATGAGGGATGCCGTCATCGCTAGTGTCCTCACTTCATCCTCCCACACACTAGTGCTCAGCATCTGGCTCTCAAACGCTACCGAAATGGAGGCCCTTGTCTGGCAGGTAAGTGTGTGTGTGTGTGTGTGTGTGTCATTCCAGTTGATTTGGTTCCCTGAAATTGTGTGGGCTGAGAAAGGAACAGCTAGTATCTAAGAATAAACGACGACAGTCTTTGAGCACCAGGATGGCACAAAGAGACCAAAGAGTTTGTCCTGTACAAAGTTGTCTGAGGCACGAGAATATGAGTGAGAGTAAGCGAGTGAATGTGGAAGGATGTTTCTACTCTGTTTCCTGTTAGGGGTTGTTAGGGGTGATGGTGTTTCACCATGACCTGCTGTACGTGGGTTTGCTGTCATGGGAGGGCACGCTTCCCATGATTCTCCACTGTCATCCTCGCTGTTTTGTTCATTATATAGCCTTCCCACTTAAATGACACATTTCCTTTCAAAAATAACGGCCAAAAATGGAAAATAACTTTTTCCATCCAGCATAATTTCTGTGATTTCAGATCTGTGTCATTGGTTCTGATCTTTCCTTTAAATCTTTTCTGCCCTAATTTTGAGAGCAAATTTTTATTTAGCTTTTCGTCATAGTCTTTTGAGTTTTAATCATATTTTAGTTCTCTGAATTGTTTTTAGTTTTAGGCTAGTTTTAGTTAACTAAATCTACAGTACATTTATTTACAGTGTAATGTTTTCATTAAGCATTTCTTTAAAATTTCAAACTAGATGCAGATTTTTTGCAGTGACACACACAACATGCCATTATGTTAAAATTAAATAAAACTTTTAATAAAGAAACAAAAACATGGTTTCTTTTCAAGGAAATGGGAGGCTAATAATGTTTACCTTATTAATTCTTTCAATCAGAAATATGTATTTCTAAGAACTAAGTGATTGAGCACTAAATGTTTTTCTGTTTTTTTTTTTTGCTTGATTAAAATCGATAACTTGGACAGTTCCAGGTCTGTTGATGCCTGTCCTCCATGTGTAGATTGCGGTCCTGCTGATGAAGGACGCAATAGAGCCAGTCCCTCCAGCTGATATGAGGTCAGGGTTTTACGGTCCTTACTTCATTGTGCCCAAGAAAGGCAATGGGTTATGACCAATCTTGGATCTGCAAGTTTTGAACCATGCACTTTCAAGCTGCCTTTCAAGATGTTGATACAGAAACGCATTATCGGATGCATCCGTGTCCATTATTGGTTTGCCGTGATGGAAACCAAAAGTCTTCACCAAAGTCACAGAGGCAGCCCTTGTTCTCCTGAGGGAGTCCGTGGCGACCGGGTTCTCACAGGACGTTCTGGTCCATATCGCGACTTCTTCCATATATCTTACGTAACCAAGATGTTCTCTGACCCTCCATAGGCAGCAATGTAATTAACACAATCAATGTCCAGAAATGTAGCAAAGAGAATGTTAAAACAATCCACGTGACATCAGGTGTTACAAGAATACTTTTTGTACGCAAAGAAAAAAACAACTTTATTCAACAATTTGTGTCCTCTACGTCATGGTAGTGCAATTTTGGAGAGTATCCACTGCACACAAACAGCATGGGTCAGTTGCAAAAATGACTATCGATATCTTTTGAATACTAATGATTCACTGCATTCAATGTATCCTGTTTTTTTTTATTTTTAACCATTTTATATGCAGTAAATGTATATTTTACTTATGGTATTTTTCTGAAATATCTTGTGGGGAAAATAGTGACCCAAATTTTAACTGCTTGTAACAATTTACAAACAATTGCCAAAAGGTTTTTTTTTATTTTCTACCTATTATTTTGTGCTTCATAATTGTTAATATCTGTTTAATATCTGCTGAAACGCTATTGAATAAGCCACTTTATTTCTATAGCATTAATTTGAAAAAAAAAAAACCCACAGTGTTTTCTCAAATCAATAAACAGCAGGTTCAAATTGTGACAACTTGCTTCATGTAGCATGCCTGCATGTCCTGCTGTTGGAGCTCATTTGCATGTTTTCACGAAAGGTCAGCGTGTGTTGATTAATTATACCTTTCTTTCCAGTTCAATAAAATGTTGAATAGCTTTTTTCTAGTCAAAACTATAAGGTATGTGCCTATGCAAAAACTGACCTTTAAATATTAAACATTCCTGAGACATATTCACTGGAGTAAAAGCTGTGACAACTAGCCCCGGTCTCACTTATATATAAATCCATGAAAGTTGACTTCCATGCGCTGCTTCTTGTTCGGTCTGCTGTACTAAACTTACACAACTCTTAGATAATAATCCATGCCTACCTTTCTATCGATTTTCCAGAACCTTTTTTTATTATTTTCCTAAGCAGATCTCCAGCAGATATGTTTTTCAGACACAGCGCATGTAACCAAGGCAACACTCCAGTCACGTGGTCCACGGGAACACAAAAATACTGGCTGTCAGATTGTGTTCGAGAGGCAGCAGCATTGCGTTCAAGAACCCAGTCGCGGAAGGGCGTAGATTGTTATTGTAAGCTTGTTGTCCAGTCCAATTTAAAGACCTTAAAAATAATCCTCTTTAGGATCTGTAAACACTTTCGCCGTGGTCAGTCCTCCAACATAAGGAGAGCTTCATTAAAACCAACCTTAACGACCCTTCACATTCAGCACTGGCGGTTAATCAAGCTTTCCTCGCTCTCATTAGAGGCGTTACGACCTCTTTATGTTAGGTGCTCTCCAGAGCTGTTTGTTAGAGGCTTCGGACGTCGCTTTCAGGACGTTTACTGCTGACGTCCTCGGCAAACGAAGGTCTTGTGTTAATCAGGCATAAAAATAAATAACAAAGTTGAAAACAGGGTCACGTCTGTCTGGGTCGGTGGAGCTGTAGAGATGATGTCAGATGCCAGTGTTTTGTAATTAAGCTATGGTTCCCTGCAGACCCTGCTCTGTGCTCGTTTACTTTTATGACTGGCCTCTTCCTCCCGTTCTGTGATTACAGCTAGAAGAAGAATGACTTATTAAAGCTGCTCTCGAAGGAACTGTCCTATAAAGCTGTCCTGGTGAGATACAGGTGTGTCTCATGCAGGTGGACCGGCCCTTAAATAGCATACGAGAGAAGATAAGCTGCACTAGGTTAATATCACTTTTGAGCATGATACGTTGCCGTGCCATTTCCAATCAAGCTGTCATTTCGATATATTTTCACTTGCATCAGAGGATATGAAGCATGCTTATTTCAATTATTTTACTTTATACGTTTCAAATATGCTCATTCATCACGTTATTATTAGCTAAAATGAAAATAAGGCTAAAATAAAATACAATAAAAAATATTTGATAGAGAAATGTAAAAATTACAAATGTTTTGGCAACTAATTGAAATAAATGGTATAAATATTTTTATATAATTTAGAAATAAAATGTATTTTACTAAAAGTAAAAGTGAAATATAAATAAAAAGGCAAAACAATTAAAAAGCACAGTAAATTCACTAAAACGTGAATTAAAATTAACACTGAATATAAAATATATACATATGAAATATATTTATGTATATTTAAACATTTATTCATGATATTGATTCATATTTAAATATTCATTCATATAAAATGATAACTATTTAAAAACTATTTATATAGTTTTAAATATAGTATTAAATATAGTGTATAATATTATTAATTACATTCATATTAATAGTATATAAACAATACCATAATAAAACTGAATATGACAAGACGTACACAAGAGATTGGGAGAAATGGTAGACTCAGTTAATTTTTGTTAATATCTAGTGTTTTTTTTTTTGTTTGTTTTGTTTCTTTGTATTCATTGTAAACTGGAAGAAATTAAGCTCTAGCCTGATAATGAAGTCAGTCAATTATTCGCCCCAAAAATTAAAAATGTAATCTTCATTTCCATCGCCCAATGCTATTAAACTCATTTGAGAAGTGGTGCAAATCGCACTGGTCCAAATTGTTTTTACTCGGGAGAAAACAAATATATACTTACATATATTGCTGAACATTGTTGTGCAGAAATAAACAAGAGAGTTTTAAAAGTTGTCTATAGTTGAAAAAAGCACCCATGTTAGGCAGCGAGCAGCACATCTTAAAATCCAAATACATTACATAAGCAAAGCAATTTCCCCTCCATGCTCATTGCATATGCCATATATCCAATACATATATTTTCCACAAAGAGAAACCCCAGCTAGAGTGAGACAAAACACAACCTCTAACCAGCTCTTTATTTATAATGTGATGATATCCACCAATCAAATTGATAAACCAGAGCTAACTGAGAAATAGCCATCTATGTAACATTCAATCAATCGTTATTTAACACATTGTATAGCATGCTCAAAAGCTTTTCTTTCATTGATACCAGCACAGACACAGGCAGACAGTTTCAAGGCAAACAGCGCTTATCCTTAATTAATGTTCGATTGGTCGTGATCAATTTCTGAAAGCCTAACAATGTACCTTGAGATGCTGAGGGGTCGTTGACGAGCTCCTTGTTGATTGTGTACCTAACTGATGAAGAGTGTTGTGTAATTGGCTGCAGTGGATTATGTTTAATCTGCTAATAATGTCACTGAGTGATATTAGCAGGAGGTTGCAGTCTAATTAAAACGACAGAGGCCTTCGCACAGTCTGGGGTGAGCCTTAACTGCCCGGTCTGTCCTTACTGGCCGTGTTTGCTCCAGCGCTTCACTCGGACACGTGTGCGGAGGTTGCCATGGAGAAGCTGCAAATTTGATGAGTCTGAAAGAGGCTCCGACGAGGCTGACCACAAAAATGGGGCAAATTAAAGAAGTGCAAAGCTCAGACGCAAATGATGATTTGTTGACAGTATTTATGGTATGCTGTTTATTACAACAGAAAATGAGTTTGATTGATAAATTTTATTTATTTCAATTATGAAAATATAATTAAATAATATAATATGATATATTCACGCCAAAATTAAATATTACTCAAATTGAAGCCTGTTTTGAAATTTTAGATAAATAACAATATATATATATATATATATGTGTATATATATGTAATATATATCATTTACTTTTTGTAATTTATTTATTTGTATTTTTATTATTTTATCTGAATTGTAAAATATAAGTTAATTATATATTTATATTAAGCCAAGAATACATTTTTGTTTAATTTGTATTTTGTTTTGTTTTGTTTTTTATATATTTACTCATATATTTGAATGATAAATTATAATTAAATAATACAGTGCATCTGGAAAGTATTCATTAGCAGTATTATAGTATTACAAAGTATTTATTATTTATTTACATTATACAAATATACATTTTAACCACATCTTTACTTCACGGTGTTCTCGCTAACCTTCTTCAACATTCCAGGCATGCACCAATATTCATAAGCCAAATCTTCATTATTGTAGGGTTTGTCATTGCTCATGCCTTATTGTGTCTACACAACTGCGTCTAGTTTCAGTTATTGCAATTAAAGCCAATTATCCAACACATCCTGCTCTCCCTTTGTGAAAGATAACAGCACCGTGTTCAGGACTGCGCTGATATTTGCTCAGTCTCACATAATGCGTGAGGCTGCTGAAAGCTTTTCATGGGCTGGACTGAATTCACTTTTCCTGAAGATCGATATCTTTCGAATCAATGTAGAGGCACATCCCTCTCTGGATCATAATACTGATTCCATCTTTCGCTAATGCGCTTACCTCTGCCATCTGAAACTCAGTCAAAAGCCATTTGGCTTGCTGTGCATATTTTCCTCAAGTGTCTGTGGTCTGGCACTAATGTCTTCCTGTACCTACCCAGCAATTTAGTGCATTCATTACTTGTTTTATACTGTATGCCAATGCTGTATTGATTACGCACTGAGTCTCCACATTAATTCAGTACTAAATATTTAACCTATCCATTATCAGACTGATCATTTATAAACACTTGCTTGAAATTACGGTTCCTGAGAACTTTATTACTGAAATAAATTTGGTTATTAATTAAGGTTCACTAAATTTCAACCTGAAATCAAAAGAAATGGTCAGTTTATGATATATAGATCGCAATAATATTTGTGTATGTGTGTGCGTGTCCTACAGTAAAAACAGTAATACTGTGAAAAATTTAGAAGAACCACGTCATATTTTAAAATAAAATCTTGATATCAATATAAATATATCTTCAGTGTTGCATCATGCTTCAGAAATCGTTATCAATGTTATAAATGTTGAAAACTGTTTATTTAATGCTAAATATGATTTCACATTTTTGTGGAAACTTTGTATTTTTAGGATTCTTTGATAAATAGAAAGTTGAATAGAAAAGAAAGGAATGTACGAACATAATATATAGAAAACATTTATTTGTTACAATATAAAATGTCACTTTTGGTCAATTTAATATTTATTTAATGAGTCTTTGTTGAATAGAAGTATTATTTTCTTATATATATAGTATGTAGTGTGTGTGCATGTATATATATATATATTTCTGCAGCATACAGTATCTCTATATTCTTCACTAAAGCCGTTTTATTTGTCTTTATAGATTCTGGCTAACATCATCATCTTCATCTGTGGAAATGTGGCAGGGGCCTATCACAAACACCTGATGGATCTGGCTCTCAAACAGACGTACCACGACACCTGCAACTGCATCAAGTCCCCCATCAAACTGGAATTCGAGAAGCATCAGCAGGTACGACCGGGAGGGACGCACTGATTGCCTGTTGCTTTCAAAGAACGGATAAACAGCGCCGAACTGCGCGGTGCCCGGTCCTTCAGGGAACAGGAAGTTAATGTAGGCCTCGTTTGGCCATGCATCGGATAGGCTTGAGCGTGAGTCATTCCTGCAGCTGTATCGAAGAGATCATTATATCACCACAATAGGCGGCTAATATCCGAAGGCGGAGGGGGTCAAGAGTTGCATTGTCCCAAAATAGCTTTATTTCCCCCCAGAGCTCTGTTTCCTGTTGGATACGGGTGGGGCGGAAGTCTGTACAAGGCCTCTCGCTTGCCTGGGTTAGTTGGGCTTATTGCTGTTTTGTGTGAAATAATGATAAAGCGTCTCTCGGTGAGTGAAATATGAGCTGTGAGATAAAGGCAGATCACTGGCGGCACATCAGGAATTATCACGCTCACTCTGTGAAATATCACCCTGCTCCAGCACATGCCCTCGGCTCCATTACTCTGTGAATGTTGTCGGAGTTGGGTTTTTTTTTTTTTGGCTTTCCTGGCAGAACAATTACGGAGCGCAAGGCAGAGACAATGCTTCGCTCGCTCGCTGCTCGGCGTGATTGAATCGTGTGCGCATGTTCTCCGAGTGCTTCAGCTGTCGGCTCCTACCATATTGTAAAGCGTGCTGGCGAGTTTCCTTCATTTACCTCCTGCTGGGCTGCACGCTGACTGATCATTCAATCAGAACATTAGTTCAGCACAGACCATCAGCCTAATTACGGATACGCCTCATTTTACATTTCAAGGGTGAATAAAACATTACCTTTAAAATGAAAAGAGTTCAGGTTTAAAAAAACGGAGCAGGATTTTCAAAGCCTCTTATGCTCACAAATGCATTTATTTTTACGTAGTGTGTATTTACACTAAGCGCAAATAGCCTCTTTAGGCTGTTTACGCTAAGCTCCGCCCACTATCGTGTGATTGGGCCAGGCAGTATTACAAAAGACGGTCATTTTCTGTCGGCTCCAGAGGGTAAAATGCGTACTACAATTTTATAATGTACTACAATATGAGGTACAGATAATTGCTATTTGAGTATAGTAGTATAAATCCAGCTATTTGAACATAGTGTGAATAGATTGTAAAGTTGTTTGCACTTAGTGTGAATAGCATCTATGCTAGGAAAATATTTTCTATTTTCACTTAGCCTCTGTTGGTTGTTACACTTAAATGTAAAAGGCATTTGCTGCTGCCTTTTTTGGATTAAATATACAGTAAAAATAGTAACATTGCAAAACGTTATTGTAATTTAAAACAGTTGATTTATATTTGAATAAATGTTAGAATGTAATTTATACCTGTGATGGAAAAGCTGAATTTTCAGCATCATTACCCCAGTTTTCAGTGTTACATGATCCTTCAGAAATCCTTCTAATATTCTGATTAGCTGTTCAACAAGCATTTCTAATGTTGAAAACAGTTGTGCTTTTGATTTTTGGTTTTTTTAACTTTTGGAAACCATTTCTGCATTTGCATTTTTGAATAGAAAGCTCAAAAGAACAGCATTCATTTGAAATATAAATCTTAGAAAATCATCTGTAATGTTATAAATGTCTTTATTTTTATCAGTTCAGATGTCTCCTTGTTAAATACATGTATTAATTGCTATAAAAAATGTAATTAAATCTCAAATTACATTTACATTTATGCTTTTAGGAGACGCTTTATTCAAAGCAACTTACATTGCATTCAAGTTTTACCAATTCTTGCTTTTCCTGGGAATCGAACCCATGATCTTGGAAAAGATACTTTTGTACCCCTAAAGAGTACATATTAGTACCTTAAATGTAAATATTGCTATTTTTTTAAAGTGCATGTTTGTCCCTAAAGTATTAAACGGGTGAGTTTTGTACCCTTTTTTCAAAGCGTTTTTAAAATACGAATTAGAAAACCCTTTTTTGTCACTGAAATGTTTTGTGTGG
>NC_056717.1:6685626-6785626 GCF_018831695.1 Puntigrus tetrazona | reverse complement strand
TTTTTTTTATGTCGTTGTTGTTGGTTGTTTGTTTTGAAGGAACAACAGTGGCTTTTTTTGTTTTTAGTAATCAACCATGTTTTTGTGTGTGTTTTTTTTCCTTTGGTTAAGCAAATTAATACTGGTCCACAAACTAGAACAGCACCAAACTAGCTTAATCCATCCTGCATAAAAAATGCTGGTCTAGACTGTTTTATGCAGCAGGGACATGGTAATATTTAAACTGGCTTATCTGAAACACAAGATGATGCGTTCTGTGTGCTGAATGAATATATACACAGGCACCAGACACACTCCCTCATAAACCAACACGCACTGCCGCAATCCTGGCACCTTCTGATATTTACTTTGCTATAAATATTTCTGGTGTTAAGCCGAGTTATGTCAGTGAAATATGGTGCATTTCGAAGGATGGAGGGAGAGCCAGAGGTGTGTTTATGCTGTAAAAAAAATTCTTTCATGACACAGAAAGAAAACTTGCCTTATTTACATACAATAATAGTATAAAATCCATCAAGAGAGGAAACTTGTTTTTTATGATTTTAAAAAACTCTAGAGGTTTATGTTTAGTATACGAGTATTAATTGCGCCTTCACATACATTTCTTTTAAAATTTGGAATTAATTACATGCTGATTAAATAATAATATGCTGATTAATTAATAAAATTTGACACAAGTTACTTAAACACATATTTGAATTACATAAATACGTTTTCACTGACACTATAGTGTGTTATTATTTTGAAATGTGTAAAATGGTAAACAATGAGCAAACTTGTTATTTCAGGAAGGTGAGAGACGCTACCGGAGTTGACATCAACATGCGTGTTGGAGTGCATTCTGGGAATGTTCTGTGTGGCGTGATTGGCCTCCAGAAATGGCAGTATGATGTCTGGTCACATGATGTCACCCTGGCCAATCACATGGAGGCGGGGGGTGTACCTGGGTAAGATCGCCATATGACTTTTGTTTTTCCCCATTTCATGATTTTCACATGTTTCACAAGTGCTATTATGCTCATGGAGGGTTCTTGACGTTAATAGAAATGCTCTGTTGAGAGCGCGGTGAATGTGCTTTTGTGCTACTAATGAGCGTTCATTGAATAACCCCCAAAAAATAACAGAAACGCAAAGCACTACATTCATTTTTCATTTCTCAACTCTATTGTCTCTGTGGGCATTGGGACATTTGTGAAATACTCACATAATGCACCTGTTTTTGTGAAGTGTTCTTTCATTCGCCAGCCTGTAATAGTTGTGCGCTCCTCTCCAGACGGGTTCACATCTCTTCCGTGACACTGGAACATTTGAAAGGAGCGTATCAAGTCGAGTCAGGCAACGGACAAAGCAGAGATTCTTACCTGAAAGAGCACGGCATCATCACGTACCTAGTCATCAACCCGAAGGTAAAAATTACGCAGTACAGCATCCACGCTTATAAATAACCAGACATTTACATTTTCTGAAGAAAACAGTCTTGCTTTGTGTTTGCTGGAGGTTTTTTACTGGCCTAAATCGTGTTAGGGGCTTATAGCAAACATCAGATGTAATAATAATAATTACTGTGCAAACAATAAAACCGTTTTCTTTTATAAATAACTTAATTCTAAATAACAAAAGCATCTGTTTTTACCCAGAAAATTAGCTGAAAGAAAAGTTTTAATCATAGTCGAACCAACATCTGCTGTCTGATAGTTAATAAATCATATCATAATGTGTTATTCTTTTTAAATTAGCATTGCATTCACTTCACCTTGAGCGCTAATTAGCATATTTGCACTATTTAGACTGTTGGGCTTACACAAACGTGACTTTGTGGTGATATTCGTCAACCCTGGGGAGAGTGTTTGTCCAAGCACAAGTTCAAGGAATCGGGCGTCAAGACCCAGAAGATTCCTGAACATCCGTCCATTCAGATGTGTGTGGGCTTTTCAGCCCACAGATATCATAATGCCTGGCACCATATATTCAAATAACAACGCCTATTCTTTTATTTATCCGGTGCCTTATTTACTTTTCAACAATGCATTTGCTTTGCCCGAGGTAACAAAAGCAGCAAATTTTTCTCATAAGAGACTCATACATTTATTTCTGTGCAGTGTGAGCCTTTCGGCCCTCTTATCATAACAGCCCACTGCACACCCACTGCCTCCACACTGCCATTATGATAACTGCATTTGAGTTTGGAGGGCTTTTGCTTGTTTGTTTAGTTGTTCTCTTTCTTTTATCACCCTGCTGTTCAGCTAATGCCAATTTGCATTTTTTGTTTTATTCTAATGAACGACTGTCATCGAGTCAAGTTGTTATAAAGTAGACCATACAGATTTGAGGGAGCCACTGTTATCTTTTATACTATAGCAACGGTTTTCTATCATTTGGTGTCAAGCACTCTTACAATATGACAAAGCTCTCACAAGAGACCCCTTTCCTAAAATACATATTAATTCATGTGTAAAGCAGCTTTTTGCATGAATGAGTATATAAAGCCTCCATTTTATATATTATCATGTGTAAAATCCTATTTGTATACAATATAAAATGAGAATTCAACACATTTGTTTTAAATAATAATAACAATAATAATAATAATTGGCTTTTATATTGTCATGGTTAAAATCCACCGACAAGTATTAAATATTATCTTTTTTTATACCATTAATATTGTTAGTATAAACCGAAACAGAAACATTATTAGCTCCATTTATATGTAATTGGGAGCTTTTTACAGTGCATTACATTCCAAACATGTGTTGGATTGAATTCCAGCATATTTAAAATGTATATGTATATTTTGCAATATGCAAAATTTCCCCCGTAACATTTTATTTTATTTAAAAGTATTTTATTTAAAAATTGTAACATTTTATTCCTATCTGCCTGTGTGCTAATGGAATCTGAACGATAATCTGGAACCGTAAGTAAATTAGCTAACAATCAAATTAGGTTATACTGATTGAACATGTTAATACGGTTAAGCAATTAATTACGTTTCGGAATCTTATTTGATTTTTATTGGATTCTTGGAATGTTTGTATTTGATTCCACTGTGGTTTCGCCTCAGGACCCAGATATTATATTGGACATCAAGTAGTGACTTGACACAGTAACAAAATTGTTTAGGTTCCCAAAGCGCGCAGCAATATCTTGAATATCAGTGTCAGATCACGTAATGCATTTGAATTAAAAATTTATCATAAAACACATCTGTGTCCCACCACATCAGTAGCTATTCCTGTTCGATTTTGGGGATTTCTGTGCTGTATCGCGTCCATTTAGATTTGCGCTTCATGCTGTGTTTGGTAGGCAGAAAAACGGAGTCCCCTGCTACCTACTCGGCTCCGTCCCGCTCTGGATGGGGCCAAGATGAGGGCGTCTGTCCGCATGACGCAGTACCTCGAGTCCTGGGGAGCAGCCAAACCGTTTGCTAACCTCCACCATCGAGACAGTATGACCAACGAAAACGACAAGATCAACACACGCGTAAGTCAACCTGAGCGCACACACAAGAAATACAGTCATCCTGATGGAAGATTTGACTGCTAATTACCGTCATCAGGGCTAGTTTGTACTTGAAGCACTTAATAGTGCCCTATTAATTACATTTGTTCATTTTTTTTTCTTACAGGATGTGCCCTTAGGGCAGTACAGCTTTCAGCAAAGGTCTGAAAGGTCTGTTTTTTAACTGTTTATTGCTTTATATAAAGCACACACAAAACTAAAATCAAAATTCAAGTGAATAACCTTTCAAAGCGTTCACACTGACCTCATTTACATATTGTTTAACATCTCTATTCCTCTTTTTTTTCCCTTACAGAACAAAATCGCAGAAAAAGAGATTTGAAGAGGAGTTGAACGAAAGAATCATTCGCACTATTCACGGCATTAACTCGCAAAAGTAAGCATTTATAATGCTATGCATCTTATCCATATTGAGTAACTCATGAATTGCTAAATAGCTAAATGTTAAGCATCAAGTCTGACCTTGCAATGGGATTCAAAATCTTATTTAAATCAGCAAAAACAAAATGTTTTTTTTTATTTTGAATAATTTATGTCTATAAATATATATATTTATACAGAGAGAGAGAGAGAGAGAGAGAGAGAGAGAGAGAGATATTGATAATAAATATTATATATTAATATTTTAATTTCAAATGTATTTATTAAAATAAAAAGTAATAATTAAATAATAAAACAAATATAGTAATTAATAGAATATTCAATAATACAATAATTACATTAAAAATCTATTTTTTTAAAATGATAGATAGAATAATACAACTCTATGTTTGACACGATTCATCTTGAAAATGAGAATTTAATTGTGACAAATGACTTAATTTATGCTTTCTTTCCACTAGACAGTGGCTGAAGTCTGAGGACATTCAGAGGATATCTCTGTTCTTTCATAATAAGACACTTGAAAAAGAGGTACATGTCACCTTGAGATGTGTCACTGAATGGCAAATACTCTTATGTGCTTCACTCTAAAGAGAAATCTGGAACTGAACAAAGACGTATAGAAAACCGTAAGAGCTGAAATATTTCTCTGTTTTTCTAACAGTACAGAGCCACAACTCTGCCGGCCTTCAAGTACTACGTCACCTGTGCTTGTCTCATTTTCTTCTGCATCTTCATAGTGCAGGTCTTAGTCTTGCCAAAGTAAGTGCCATCTCCACCACGTCTTCCAAACATCTCATTGTCTTTTGCGATGCAATTACGCCGCTGTCTCCCACAGCACTTAGACCAAGAGGCGCATAATAATATTACAACATTTCTGCACAATTGAGAGAAAATGAGTGCAACGATAAAGAACGGGATGATGGGAATGTCAATGCCTGCCTGAAAAAGACAGCCCTGAGCAGACAGCTATAGATTTTTTTTTTAATCAGAGGCCAATCTGGTTTGGAAATGATGTCTCCCTTTTGTATGAAGTCAGACAGAAAAATCTATGCAAGACGTCCCCCTAATTTACTTCTCACGGTGACCGAGAACACATTCACAAAAGCCGGGAGCACAACGCTTTCTCTCATGCCGGGTTCTCTGTTCCTGACATCGATTTTATATCACATTTATAGTGAGATATGGCGCCACAAAGACAAGAACTAAATGCTTTTGTTCCTATATTCAAAAAGCCATTAAAGTATGTTATGCTCCTTTGGGTTTATTTACATTCTCTAGACTTTGCCAACCCCAAAGCCCTACATTTCAGCATCTATTTTGCCCCACACCGTTTGTTCTATGAGAACTCTAAATTATTCTGATAAAACATATAATTGCTTTAATTTGAAGTACTAAAATGAGTGCAATCGAAGCTAAATAAAAACATAAATACGCTGTGGGACGCAAACTATAGCAGGCATGCGGCTTTGGAGTATCTGTGACGATTTTGTCTCTCGCAGAACCACCGTTCTTGGAGTTTCGTTCGGGACGGCCTTCCTGCTGCTCGCCTTGATCCTCGCCATTTGTTTTGCTGGTCACATACTGGTAAGTGCCGCTTGCACTTGTAGAAGTGTGAAGCAGCTTTCTTTGGGGAGTGGATTGTCAGTGAATGAGGCAGGTGGGCTTGTCTGTTCAGTCTAGTCAGATGTTGACATACCTTACATATTTTTCCATTTTCCATGGAGGAAATAACTGTGTACTGAAATGCCATTTAATAAATCGAGGTTTCTGCACATTTCAGACCCTCATCTTGTTAGAGAAATGCCATACCGGGAGGAAAAAACACCATATCAAAACAAGATTGAAATTTCCTTGTTTTAACCCCAGGAACAACACTCTTTCGCTGCTCTTAGAGAGCGTCGTCTATAATCAAATTACCAGCTACTTTGGACCTGTGGAACATAAATGGCTTAAGTAAATGTCAGCTGTATGTCTCTCTATTTTCTTTCTCCTGCTCTTTCTTCTTTAATATATTATGAAAGCTTAGAGCGAAATGGCTTATTCAATATTCAAAGGCCAGTAGATTCACTCATGGGAAATCTGTCAAGAACATGTTCTGGTCGTATTCCACCATGAAATCAGAAGAAAATTAAGCCTTTTTTATGACCGCTAAGGTTTATCGTATTGTAATATTAATTAATTTCAAGCAGATATTATTTAAATTATATTTCTAAACTAATGTTCAGTGTGACTTTTATATGGAAAAAAACATTGCTTCATAATTTAAATAAATGCTGTTCTTTTGAACTCTCAGAATCATAAAAAATGTATTGCAGCACAGCTGTTTTCAACATTGCAAATAATATGAATTCTTCTCAAGGATCAGATCAGCATATTAGAAAGATATCTGGATCATAGGATCATGTGACACGGAAAACTGGTGTAATTATGCTGAAAATTCAACTTTGCATCGCAGGAATGAATGAATGCAGCCCTTTTGTCCGGACTCTTTAGAAAATGTAAAAGACCTCTTTTCAAAAACATCTTGCCATCCCCAGAGCTTTTTGAACAGCAGTGTGCGTCATGTTAGTATTTGTTATACTGCATTATTTTCTTTTTACATTTATTTTGCTTCTACGTTACAAAATCATTGTATTACTGTATTATTACATTTCCATACCGAGAGTCTATTGAGTATGAACTTTGAGATTGCTAAGAACTACTGAAAAAATGATCATTGGAATTTGGGGTCATAATGCAAAACCATCACAATGCTATAATTATTAATTTTAAAAATAGGCTTCAGTATTTGGCGGGAGGCTTTGACAGATTGAAGCTCGTACGCTATGTGAAATTCCTAGTATGATTAGCGTAACGTGTTTTTCTGTATATTGAGGCATTATTTGTTATATTTTTAGAAGACATGACCTTTTATAGATCTTGAAGGGTTTTTATGACATTCACCCACTAGCTAGCCTTGATTTGTCCATTAATTAACCAAACCGTTTCAGCTGAAGATTCAGAATTCATGATGGTTAAAAAAAATAGGCCACATTGAAGGGTGACATTGCTTTAGTCCCCAAACCCTTCTCTTTTTATGTTTTTGTGTCAGAAGAAAAGAAGCTTGAATGATGATACTTTTTACTGAGCTGTTTGTTGTTTCTTTTTCATGCTGTAAACTAAAGCCCTTATGGGTTTGGGGATTGCGTGGCCATTTTTATAAAACTCTAGCGCTCACTCTTTTGGTTTCACAGACAACCGTCAAAAGTCATAAGTGCCTGGAGCTCTATGGAGTTTAGTTAAGAGTCTTTCTCAGTTTTGTTTCCCATTTATCTGAGGTTAGAGTTCACATTCGGCCCACAGATTTACAAATATAAAAGAGGGGTTAAGGTTATCCAGTAGCAGTACTGTGTTTAAATATCGAAAGCTATTTTTTGTATAGATGATGCAACTTGACGCATGATAGATTGGTGAGAGGGTTTCTCTACCTCTTTTGCTTCTTTTTAATTTAAACCCAAAGCATTCTTGCACAGGGTCTAGGTTAAGTGTTTTGTAAAGTGCTGTTCCACGGCAGCTCCTGACAATGCAGCATAAACTACTAAAGGTTACACAGCCCCTCTATTAGTACTGCAATCAGTACAAGGTGAGTTTTACAAATAGATGTTTCTTCAAGGCCGCAAAGTCTTATTTCAGATAAAAAGAGTTTGATCTGTTTTCATTCAGTTTACATTTAGCTTGAATTGATAGTTTGTTTTGCAGATTAATATTCTGTCCCTATTTAGTCACCCTCGTGTCAAATTTCAAAACCTACTGTTTTCTCTGTGCAAAACAATCACCTTGGGGGTTTTTTTTAGCCTTCTTCAAAACCCCTGAAAATGGGTTGGCAGTTGATGCTAAATTGTAATCTTATTGAAAAAACTAATTGAAAACACAAACAATGAAAGACTCCACAGGGGGAAAACCCCCATACCAGCTATGTTTCAGAAGGGAAGAAGTGCTTAATTTAGTCAATTGCATTTTTATGGAAATTATGGAAATAAAATGGGTTGTGAATGACGTTTTATGCTGACTTCCTCTTTCAAGTTGATATAGATGATTTTTGTGTTATATATTCGCTCACTGTGAAGTTATGTTTATTAATGTGTCTCTGACTTGTGGGTCACAATCATAACCTTGAGCATTTGGAAGAGAAGCGGATATGCTAATGACGTTGGTGGGAGTTAAGCTTGTTTTTTTTTTACATTTCTCTTGTTGCCGTAGCAATGGGGCAAAGCAGTCTCCTGCACAATGCCCTGGCTCCCCAGCTCCTCTAAAGTCATCACCAACAAGCCCTGGATACGACTTGCGCTCACCATGGCAACCACTGCACTTATCCTAGTCATGGCCGTGTTCAACATGGTGAGCATCACTACTACTTAATACCTGGTCTATCAGCTAGATTGGAGTGCTTTTAAAATGACTGACATTTATTAGATTCAAATATATTTGTTATTATTGAGCGTGTTATAAAAAGAATGTTCTGTGCTTGCTCATCGTGAACAGCCCGCTGGCTTTATGGCCCAGTAATTCAGGGAACTCTTTAGAAATAACAGTAAACTTTGGGTAATACTTTAATCCATTGGTCTCAAGCTCAGTTCCTGGAGGGCCATAGCTTTGCACAGTTTAGCTCCAACCATCTCCAAATCACACCTGTTTGGAAGTTTCTAGGGATCCTGAAGAGCTTGATTCGCTGGATCAGGTGTGTTTGATTAAGGGTTGGAGCTAAACCGTGCAGAGATGTGGCCCTTCAGGATTTGAGTTTGAGACCAATGTTTTATTCTTTTTCAAACCTCTTGTGACCTGCAGAACCTGAAAAAGAGGATATTTTCCCCAAATGGTATTACAAAATATCAATGCACTATTAAAGCTCTTTTATAAGTTTTAGTGAATATAGTAAATAGAAGGAGACCAAGTACCGAATCCTGAGGAACCTCGCAGGTAGTTATTGTAATATAGGCAATTTAACTTCACAAAATAATGTGATGTGAACATGTGTGGTGGTACAGGTTAGCTCTTACCATGCCCAGCTTTGAGAGCTTAGACCAGGAGGTGATTTGCTTGGTTGAAGACTGCAAAATAAAGACAGGTTATATAAAGGCCTTTTACCTTCTATATCAGTATTTACAAAATATATTGCATGTATATTCTTTTATGCAGTTGGCTTATAAATCAGTCATTAGTTTTTGGTCCAGTTGGAGGGCTTTAGTTCTGGAACCTGTGGCGATTCACAGTAAAGGGCAGAGTAGAGTTAGTGTCAGCTGTCTGATTGGATTCGTCATTACAGTTAGCGTCACAGTATCATGGCTCTGGTCCAGTATGGATCTAATGATGTTATCGCTGAGCTTAAGTGATTGGTTATCCCTTTGGTAGAGAAACAGAAGAGGACTGTGTTTTAGTTTCACACACTAAGATCAAATGTTACACTGTTTAGCTGGGCTTGTTATAACTTTGATATTTTGTTCTCTTGCAGTGACAGTCACGCATTTGTAATTGTGGCTTAAATGTCAAAACATTTTTGGTCCACTGTATTTCAATAATAAACAAATTTAAGTAGCCACATACTCCACATATCCACATGCTTCAAACATCTCAGCATCTTTTCAATTAAATCTTATACCAACTAGACAAAAAACTGTAACCACAGAAGCTTCTATTGTGCCAAGTTTGGCAATTGGTCATCTCTGCTTTCCCATCTGCTTGCAGCTCATTGATTTTTTGTTGAATTTTGCACTTGTAAAAAAAAGTGTTTTTTACACAATTTTCAACTTCTATGAAACATATTTGTTACAAAATGCAACAGATGTGTTTAGTTAAGAATGACGGTGTCTTTCTGCTGTAATGCTCTAAATTTTGTTTTCTCCATCTGTTGGGTTTTAAGTTCTTCTTAGACGAAGACCGGATGGTAGCACCTTCTCCACAAAACTTTTCCAACAGCAGTATGAATGGTACATATGGTCAAATTACAAACAAGTTCTACTTGCCAGTAAGTTGCAACGAATCTTATCTCATGCCTTTTGCCCACAAATCTCTGTAATTTGCTTCTCAGAAAAGAGTGAGCCGAATAACCTTTCATTTACAACCCACATGAAAGCATATTGTAAATTCCGTGCTGAGAAGCCTGTTTAAAAAAAAATTATTTGTATCTGCTTTTAACAGAAACTGACTCGCAAAGAATTCTGAGTGTCATGAAATAAACCAATTTGTCTCACGCATACATCAGTCACTTTATGCTGTGCGTGATTATGTATGGCGACTCTGTAGTGACATTTCCCAACTGAAAAATATACTGGAAAATACAGTTATCCACTGAGAGCTATACATGACTGCTTATCTGTTGGTGAACAAAAGCATCCTCAAGCGTTTTCCTAGAAAGATACAGTACATTGGTTGGAAAAAAAGACTTTTTGGATTTCTTAGTAACATCCATATGTAACATTTCAGGCTTCTGTTATTAAATACGTAGAATTTTAAACTCAAGCCTAATAGCTCTTTTTTCATTGATACTGATTGACCCTGATAAATGTACAGATGTGAATCTGACTGTCTCTCTCTGCCCCGGCAGTATTTCATCTACAGCTGCATTCTGGGATTGATCTCATGCTCCGTGTTCCTGAGGATAAACTATGAGCTGAAGATGATTATCATGCTTGCTGCTGTAGTGGGTTATAATATCATCATTCTTCAGACCCACGCCTCCATACTGGATAGTTACAGCATGAACCTCTACAAGACCAAGCAGCCGGACCGGTACTGGACTCCCACATACACCGGCCCCAAAAAGTTGTCACAAAAAAAAATCTGTATTTTTATTTATTTGGAGATGACACTTCAATATTTCCACTGTACACACACAGTAAAAGAAGGAAGAATTTTGCCATATGAATACATCTGGTAACCGCAGAGCCAATTTTTTCCAGTAGGTCTCTCAGTATCTCCAGGGATTATGAGTGACAGGTGCTGCTGCTGAGATGGCAGGCTTTGTTTGGATTAGTCTTTTTAGAGGACTTGACTGCGTAGGACGGAAAAACATTTTTAAACAGCAGTCTATTGCATTTCTCTCTTAATTATTTTTTCCTGTTGTATTGTTCCTTTTATTGTTTTTACCATTTCCTTGCCATCATTAAGCATTTCTGAACGGATTAAGGAATAGGTCATATTGGCCACTGCCACTGCTTATGCAACATTATGATAAGTTTATACCTATACTTCATGCCTATGACATAATGAATCCATATATGGTTCGACCATATGGCCCATATCCTACTCAAAACACAATACTTTATTCATTTTTGTGTCTTCTTGACTTTTAAGGTTTATGTTTCTGTCTGCTCCCCTCCTCAGACCGGGTGTTCTCAAAGATTTGAAGACCATGGGCTCTGTTTCATTGTTCATTTTCTTCGTCACTTTGCTTGTGCTGGCCAGACAGGTGAGTCTCTTTCAGTCTGAAATCCTCAGCTTTAACACTAGCATCATACTCGCTCTTTGTTGTTTGAGGGGTTCATCTAAACAGTGAGAGCTGAATTATTTGTAATGTGATCCACAGATTTAAAGGAATAGTGCACCTCTGAATGAAAATTAGCTAAAACATTTTTTAACATAATATTGTTTTCTCCGGTGAGAAAGTCATCTAGTCTGAATCAGCAGAGAATTATGTACAGATCAAGTATAGTTTACAACTCTAAATGCGATATTATTATGGATTACAGACTGGTATTTTGGCCAGAAGTGATAATGCCTTAATGATTGATTAGTTTTAGAACCATGCGGCTTTTCATTTCTAAATACTTTACAAACACGGATCTTTTGACTTCAGAAGTTAATTGATGGTGTTTATAACTTGTGCATTATTATGATGTTTTCATCAGCTGTTTGGGAGCAAATAATGTAATTCTAAATCTCTATAAATCTCTTCCTGTTAATAAACAAACTCGTGTACATCTTGCATGACCTGAGGATGAGTCAGTTTTCATTTTTGGGTGAACTATTCCTAAAGATTCACTTTAATTTGGAGATCTTGAAGGTACTTAGAGAGAAAAAATTCACCCACAGGAATTACAGCAGTGATGCATGAAGTTCAGGTTTCACCACTGAAATGACAATTTAAACTAATTTACTCAGCACACATACAGTAACACATTTTTTACGAAGAGTTAATAAAAGCCTTTGAACAAAAATAAAAGCATCACATGCCTACGTTTTACATCTCCAGAATGCACAACCATTGTTCATCATTATTGTGTGGTGTTTGGCAGAATGAGCTTAACTTAAGTACTTTCTTTTAAGTAAGGATATTCAGTTGATTCAAATATGTTCCCAATTTCTAAGGCTTCAGTTATTATCAGCACTCATCTGCCTCTGGCTGCACAACACCATAAAGCATTTAATAGATACCACAATAAGAAATTGTTTTTCCACAGTACAATATGGAGAGAATTGTATGTTTTTCAGTCTGTATTGAAACCTTTTCAGTATCTCTACAGGTCAGCCGAGGGTCAGACTTGACTTTTTTTCTGTGTGCTTTTAATTCTGTTGCTAGAGGCTATTTGTCCCGAGATAATAGGCCTGTCTGATGAACTCTGTATTTGAAATGTGCAGTTAGGTGAATTCATTTATAAGTAATGTGGTGTTTGGGTTGATCAGGTGATAGGTAAGCCGAGGACTGATTTTTCTCCAAAGCAATGAACCAGACAAAAATAAGCAAAGGCAAATATAGACTGAGTGAGAAAAACTATCAGTGCATACTTAATGCCTTTCAAGGTGCCATTTCCACTGATTCAAGAAATCTTTTTCATGATGAATGTCTGCTGGAACACAAAGCTACAACTCAGAGAAAATTGAAGCAATTTTTTATGATAGCAGCCCTTTATATAAGAAAAAATCCATGAAAATATAAGATGAACTGTCCTTGTGTGCTTTTGATTCTGCTTTCTTTGTCATCTTAAAAGCCACATACGGTGATCAGATGTGTACCATCTCTTTACCTCTGTGTCCTCTTGTAACAGAATGAATATTACTGTAGGTTAGACTTCCTGTGGAGGAACAAGTTTAAGAAGGAGTGTGAAGAGATTGAGACCATGGAGAACCTGAACCGAGTGCTTTTAGAGAATGTACTTCCTGCCCATGTGGCAGAACATTTCCTCGGGCGAAACTGGAAAAATGAGGTAGGCGGTGTCCAAATGTCTGAAAACACCAGTCAAATGCTTCTATCTGTGTCTTTATCACAAGATATATTTTTGCATGCTGTATTTTCGACAGGATCTTTACCATCAGTCGTATGATCTGGTGTGTGTGATGTTCGCCTCCATCCCAGACTTCAAGGAGTTTTACACAGAATCTGACGTTAATAAGGAGGGATTGGAGTGTCTCAGGCTCCTTAATGAGATTATAGCAGATTTTGATGAGGTAAACTTGCAGACACAACTCTATGTTGATTTCAGATGTTGTGGAAAGCTACACTAAAGCCCTTTTGAAGATATAAATGCCATTTGCGATAACTTGATCATTCCCCTAAGCCCTGTCAGTTAAGTTATTATGTAATGAACGCCTGCTTGGGTCCTTTGGATAGTTTTAAACAGAATATTTCATAAATGACCTAAAAAAAGCACTTTATGTTAAAACTTGCACAGAGAAAAATGATGCCTTTGAAAAAAATAGTCTTTGTGGTATCAGCAGTTTCAGATAAATCCACCCATAAATGGCACATAAAAATAAAATGAACTCTGGCTGCTTTACGTGACGATTAGACAGTCTCTTCCAGTTTAGGTGGGCGGTTCTTGGCTAGAATAAGCAGAAAAGTGGATAAGACTAGTCAAAAGTCTGGCTTTAGAGATAAGAGCAATTATGTAATACTTACTTTAATAGCAGAACTAAGTTCTAGTTTGAAAGCTTGACATAGTACCAGTAAAATGGGGGCAGGTCCTAACAAAAGATCAAATTCAGCCACACAGTTTTACTTCTATAAATGAAATCATACTAGTTTTCATGTCTTTTGATTCTTTTTAAAGGCAGCAGATACAAATCTAAACGCAGCAAGCTCATTAAGCAAGTCCTAGCAATCACAGCTGATTGGCTTCTGCTGATTATGCAGCCAATAAGATTGCTTGTTTAACATTTAAGTAGCCTGGGTTAGCTCCTCTGAAACCCTCCACCTCCCCAACACTACCTGTCTAGTTCTTGAATTTATGTATGCCTATTTTTGCATCAGCGGCATGAAGAATAAAGCTTGCACAGCTTCTCGATCACAGAGAAAATGGCGGACAGATTACAATTGGCTGAGGGCGGAAATATGCCACGAGAACTGATAATTGAGACTGTTAAGGATTTTGGGAGATTAATAAAAGGAATGAATGGATTTTTATCTTTGTGGGGTGGTAGTATTGCCAAGATACATTTATATGCAAAGTGAGTTTTGCATCCTACGTCCTTTGTCCGTATTCTCGGTACCTTTCTTGACTTTGAACGTAGTAGCTTCCTTGCTATATATGGATGGTCAGAAAGCTCTCGAATTTAATAAAAATATCTTTATGTTCTGAATATGAATGAAGGTCTTATGAGTTCGAAACGACACGAGGGTGAATGATTAATGGCAGGAATTTCATTTTGGGTGAACAAACCCTTGGAAGGTTCTACAGAAAACCACGGATACCAGTAAAGAGTGTAGTATGAAGTATATACTCGTTACAGTATC
Source organism: Puntigrus tetrazona (assembly GCF_018831695.1). NCBI lineage: Eukaryota > Metazoa > Chordata > Actinopteri > Cypriniformes > Cyprinidae > Puntigrus > Puntigrus tetrazona. The sequence goes on along the minus strand of NC_056717.1, from coordinate 6,771,018 downwards.
CAGCAGAAGCAACATCATATCTAGTCTGCCAAGATCAAATACATTAACATCTCTACTTAATGCTTTTGTTCTCAACAGTTGCTGTCAAAACCCAAATTCAGTGGCGTGGAGAAGATCAAAACGATTGGCAGCACATACATGGCTGCAACGGGGCTGAATGTGACCCCTGGACCAGAATACGCCCAGGTACAAATTTGTTAGATCTATTGTAGGACCTGGCTTGATTTGTGCTTCGTGGTGTAGCCAATACTTACATTTGTGCCCTGTTCATGTTCTGAAGGACCACGACCGGCAGTACATGCACATTGGAACAATGGTGGAGTTCGCGTTTGCTTTGGTGGGGAAGCTTGACGTCATCAACAAACATTCCTTTAATGACTTCAGGCTGCGAGTGGGTAAGCAGGACCCATCAGCACTTTTACACCCGGCAACATTTTGTTTGCCTTTCCTAATTGGCAGAGAGTCTCATAATAGCCTTGTGGTGCAGACTTTATCACGCATTCAGGATGTGTCAAATGTTTCCGGCTTTTCTCTCGCCAGGAATAAACCACGGCCCAGTAATTGCAGGAGTAATCGGAGCGCAGAAACCACAGTACGATATCTGGGGGAACACTGTGAATGTAGCTAGTAGGATGGAAAGCACAGGGGTGCTTGGGAAAATACAGGTCGACGCTTGTTCTGACCTACTTTCTTTGCGTGCCTGCTGAATTATTCATGGCTTTTTCAGTGGATCACATCTCGAGTGCTTTCTTCCACAGGTTACCGAGGAGACGAGGCGGATCTTGCAGACGTTGGGCTACATGTGCTCCTGTCGAGGGATCATCAACGTGAAGGGCAAAGGGGATCTCAAAACCTTCTTCGTTCACACTGAGATGACACGATCCTTATCACAAGGGAATGTAATGCCTTGAACACACCAGTCAGTCATTGACCTGATTAAAACATGTACAGTTCAATATAACGTTGGCCTACTGTAGTGGAGCTCTACAGCGTTCTGTTTGCACCACATACACTAGATTATTTGCATTGCTTTATAAGTAATGGATGGCTCAGAGGCTCTGTGTAACCCAGACTTGTATTTGTGTGTTGCTCAATCCATAATTTAAATCAGCAGAGATTTTGTAAAATAAAGACACTTAACAAAGGTGGCCATGTTTTGATGCTATCATTTTGTTATCCATTAAAATTTATATATAAATGTCAAAGTCTCTGTCTATGAATCTTAAATAGGCTTCATACGAAACGTCTTAAACCACAAAAAAAAAAAAATAGAAGCAAGTCATAGGAGAATGTACTACTTTGCTATAACTATATATGTATTGCGCGCACAGTGTATTTTATATATCCTTTCTTGCACATATGTCTATATATGAAGAGTTAATTTTCAAATAAGAATAACAGTTCTCAAAACTCATGCCTTTTCATTGTGCATTCTAATTAATCACAATCAAACTATAGTTAGGTTATTTTGATTAGGTTACAGAATAAAAAAATACAGCTAACACAATAAAATACATTTAACATAATTTTTTTTATCTGTTTTTGAAGCATATGTTTTCTTGTATATAATTGTAGTACTATATTGAAATATTTTATAATGAGAATTTGGGCTGTTTGGAGAAGAAAATTGTGCTGTTGAATGATGAAGCACAAACAAAATTAAAGGTTTTTGTTTACATATGTGTGCATATTGTGTATATTTATTATGTATATGTAAATACAGATGCATATATTTAAATGTATACGTATTTAAATAGTCATTTTATTTAAAAATATACAATTCTTTTTTGTATTTATATGAGTGAGTTACAGGACTAATTAATATCAATTATTTTAGAATATTAATGAATTCATACATTTTTCACATCATTTTTTATTTTGTATTCTCTTTTTAGGCATGAATTATGACATGAGCATGTTGACATTGTTTCTATTACATCAAAATGTTACATGTTCCTGTAACATCAAAATATTGTGATTAATGCATATTATATTGTACGGATGTTAGTAACAATCTGCTTCGCTTGTAGCATCAGACATTTGTTTTGACATTGACTCTAATGCGCAGTGACAGATGTGACCAGATGTAAGAAACACATTTAGACGGGTGTCACAGATCCATAGCCTTCCTCCACGGTCCAAGTGATCCCATTCTTACTGTAGAAATCGGAGCGAATGTGAGCAACACGTGCAAAGCTCCTCCCCGAGTCGTACTGCAGCGGTGAAAACCGGCCGTACACAGACGAGGACAGAACGGGCGCTGGTCTAGATGATTCCTAAGATGGGATGTTGAAATACATTGGCATCTCTAGAGAGCATTGTTAAAAAAAGAACAACACGCAATGCACGGCCTGCTGAGCTGACATGGATGGATCTCTGTGGTGTTTTGGGGGAAAAAAAAGCGCACCTCACTGAAGAAATCCAGGCCCCGGGACTTGGCATGTTTTCTGTCATCACGGTGTAGTTTGTTATCATAGTCCTCAGTGCTCTGATGTAAGCGGTCATACAGAGACCTCTCTGGGGCCTGTAGTGTGAGAAAAACAGAAACATCTGGTTTTAGGAAATGTTATAGTGGAAATGCGTAAGCGCTTGGAAATGCACAATATATACGCTACTCATCAAAATGCTTTCTGATGTTGTGGACCAAGTGCGTCTGAGTAATGTAAATATATAACTTGTGTGTATATACCTGTATATATAGTTTTTCAAGCTGTTTATGTCTGTCTAGTGTTATTAACATGCTTGAAGAATTAAAGAAGAACCATTCAAACATGTACCATTACAAATGTGACCAAACCTGTAAAGTTGCGGAGGTAAGAATATCGTTAGCATGGTATTGGAAAATGGTTTCTGTAAGCCAAACATAAGTTGTTTACTAACGAATTAGAGTCAGATGCTAAAACATAGAAATAGTGACTCGTCCACAACCATGTGTCATTCTTCTTCTAAATGGCCTAGAAAACAGTTTCTGCTTCAAACACGTGGCTGTACACTCTTTATTAGATCGGGTGGGGGCGGGGCATAATTTGCATATTCATAGCCAAACGCTTATAAAAAAATAGTAAGGCAGGGGTTTAGAATTACATTTAAGTTATTGTGTGGCACGAATAAGTTATTTCGACGTTTAATACGACATTCTGATTAACAAACATGCGTTTTAAGCGATAAACGCAGTCTGCACTGCAGGAGGACTTACCTTGGGGCTGCAGCTGAAATAGCGCGTTTCTTTGGGCTCTGTCCTTCTGGGCGGTATAAAGCTGAACACCGACAGCGTGGAAAGCGGTTTGGACCGCGCTTCAGACAATACGTCCATTACAAAAGCTGCACGTTTATCTCTTAGACGAAGTAAGATGTCCACGGACCGCGACACCTCGGCGTCTGCGGTTGCTAGGAAACCTCTGAAGTCACGTGTTCAGACGCGAGCTATAACAGGTGTTCGTAATAACCGAGAAGACGACCAAGAACAGCAATCAGTGCATGGGAAAATCACATTGTGTGCTTACACTTTGCTGCTAAATTAATTGGCAATTTACTGTTTCGTAGTTTTTCGTCAAACAAACAGCGTTGAACGTCTACGCAGATTTTTACAGTCACTTCGGACACTTTTCTCAATGGTTATCTCACTATTTTAAAGCGACTTCAATTCAAAATGTAGTAAAACTGACAAAGCGCTTCGTGCAGGTTTCTGATCAAATCTTCCATAACCATAGACACATGTCCATAGCACTGTCCCAAATACAGCCACCCGCGTACTCTGTCACCTATAAAACAACGAATGAGCTAAAAAAAAAAAAAAAAAAACACTAATAACAGGTATATTATACGCTGCTTTTTTTGTTCTGCCCCTTTAAAGAAGGTAATAAAGATGGAAGTATTTGCCAGTATTTTAGAATATATCTCAGCTCGGCGTCACCGTGCATTTAGCAGAGCGCTGTTTTTATTAAGGTTTGTACACCGCTAGGTGTTGAATCTAGTTTTAACCGTTTTGGAAATAGTGTAAATATGCAAATTGTCTGTCACATTCATGTAGTTTGAAAGATGAATACGTTTTACATTGCAAAATGCAGTGAATCATTTTAATCCAGCATAGACTGCTGCTGTGTGAACAGTTTCAGAAAGTGGCCTTTGAAACTCTGTGATTGTATAAATACATAAATACATTTTAAAATGTAATTTATTTGTATATGAAACTAAGGTTGATGATACACGGGGCAACTGGGGCACTTTCCCATTGAGAATTGGTAACACATTTCTATCTGGATATTTCAGATCAGTCATGTTCCCTGTGAATCATCCGGTTGCCTGTTGACGGCAAAATTTCCCAAAGTTGCCTGACAACATTGCTCAAAAATATGCATTATCAGCCTTATACTTTTTCTTTATGTTTTTCATAAACAGCCCAGACATCACAAATGAGATTTCTGTTTTCAGCCAATGCTCCACACAGAGATCTGATCAAGTATAACATACTACAATTAAACAATAATGAAACTATGCATTGACCGGAGTATATAATATTTCACCAGTAGTATCTATACTTTCACTCAAGTAATGGATTGGTGTACTTTGTCCACCTCTGGAAACAGATTAAATTCAGAAGAACTGTGGAAACATCTCCAAGATGCTTCAAGATAAAGCTTTTAGGCACTTCTATAAAAATAAAACTGTAAAAAGAGGATGCTGTCAGAAAATAATGCAATTAACAGATTTTCTTAATCAACTTATATAACCTAAATTACATCAACATTTGATGTGGCCATCTCTTGTGTTTAAAGCAAGCTTTGGCCAAGGCGCACTTCAACGTGCGCGTAGTTTTAACTTTCACACACACACACACACACACACACACACACACACACACACAGTCATCTCCGCGTCAAGAAAACGTTTAGCGCTTTACACTCTTGCCCTGAGACCGTTTCGCGCACTTAGCCCATTTCCAGTCGCGTGCGCGCGTGCGCTCGAATGCCCAGAGTTCGGTGTCGCGCGCATTCCAAATCGCCGCTCAGTCATGTGACGTGATGACGTAACAAACAAAATTAGAACGTTCGTGCGCGGCGCTTTGATCTTAAGAATTCAGTTTTCGCACTTTTGTCATTCGAAGTTCATGATACAGAGTTACTTGTCCAAGTGAAAAACTGCTTTCATGGCACTGAAAAGAAAACCAAGTTCTAGCGCTCAGGTGAACGATTTCCATCCAAGTGCATCCCCAACATCCAGCAGCACTGTGACTGATATGTCTGCTAGCGCTGCTGAAGAAATTGAGATGTCTGTGAGAAGAGAGGAGGAGGACGGAGAGTTCTCAGAAGCTGCTCTCCTCAAAACCATTAATTGGAGCTCAGACCAGGCTTCACACATGAGAGTCACGCTGAGGGTAAAAACAAGGCCATTTGACAGTGTTTCACAAAGTCTTGTCGTGTTATACATCTTTAAACACAGATAAAAAAAACCCAAGAAACTCTTTTACAGCTGGCCAAAAGAGAAAACGAAAATTTCTCAGCGCTCAGGTGTACAACATCCCATCTCCAACATCCAGCACCGATGGGGCTGAGCAACATCTCCCTGATAGTGCTGCTTTGGAGATGCCGATGAGAAAGAGGAGGAGGACGGAGAGTTTTCCGAAGCTCCTGTCTCTCAAAACCATTAAGTGGAGCAGCAGCTCAGACCAGGCTTCCACACATGAGAGTCACGCTGAGGGTAAAAACAAGGCCATTTGAGAATGTTTCACAAAGTCTTGTTGTGTTATACATCTTTAAACACAGATAAAAAAACAAAAGAAACTCTTTTACAGCTGGCCAAAAGAGAAAACGAAAATTTCTCAGCGCTCAGGTGAACAACATCCCATCTCCAACATCCAGCACCGATGGGGCTGAGCAACATCTCCCTGATAGTGCTGCTTTGGAGATGCCGGTGAGAAAGAGGAGGAGGACGGAGAGTTTTTCCAAGCTCCTGTCCCTCAAAACCATTAAGTGGAGCAGCAGCTCAGACCAGGCTTCCACACATGAGAGTCACGCTGAGGGTAAAAACAAGGCCATTTGAGAATGTTTCACAAAGTCTTGTCGTGTTATACATCTTTAAACACAGATAGAAAAAAACTAAAGAAACTCTTTTACAGCTGGCCAAAAGAGAAAACGAAATTCTCTCAGCGCTCAGGTGAACAACATCCCATCTCCAACATCCAGCACCGATGGGGCTGAGCAACATCTCCCTGATAGTGCTGCTTTGGAGATGCCGGTGAAAGAGGAGGAGGACGGAGAGTTTTCCAAAGCTCCTGTCTCTCAAAACCCTTAAGTGGAGCAGCAGCTCAGACCAGGCTTCCACACATGAGAGACATGCTGAAGGTAATGATGTCAAATGACCCTTGAACTGTTTTCTGCACATAAAAAACTCAATATAATTGTTAAGAATAATTATGATACGCTATATTGAATTATTATTTGTCTAAAACGGGCTTTTGTTTGATATTCCCCTCTTTAGCTCTTTCTCTAAAGACTATTTCCTGGTCTCAAGAGGATCATGGTCTTGAAGTCCCTCCTCCTTTAGATCCGACGGTTCCTAGACCTCCAGCTCCAGGTGAGTTTACTGCCACGAACCCAAACATTACACACCCTGCTGCCAGCGCTTGACATTTCATATCAAATACAATTAATAATCTTTTAACAGATGGCATTCTGAGCCGTTACGAAATCGGCAGAAAGCTTGGCGAGGAGGATTCGGCTCCGTCACGAAGGAGGCGCTTGGAGGATGGCCTGGAGGTATCATCATGTTCTTACAATATTTAACTGGAATGTTTTGTCCTAATTGGTACATTCATCAAGCTGTAAATGTAACTGCAATTAATGGTTATGTTTTGTTGTTCAGGTGGCAGTGAAATTTGCCAGAAAGCCAATGAACATGAAATACATCAATATTGTAAGTAGAAGATGCTTGCTGGTTTATTTTCTTCAGTGCAATCGTACTGACAGCAATTTGTGAAAAGAAGTCCTCATTTGGGAAGCAAATAATGCTTGCTGTTTCTTCTAGCCTGGTCATCCCACACCCCTTCCGTTAGAGGTGGGCCTGTCCATCCTGGTCAACAGGGAGCCCAAAGCTCATGAGATCATTCAGCTGCTGGACTGGCAGGACCAGCCTGAACATTACATCATGGTCCTGGAGCGTCCCTCACCCTGCGAGGATCTGTGTAAGTACTTGAGGCGTCACGGAGGCATCCTCACGGAGGAAACGGCGCAGTACATCATGGCCCAAGCAACCATGGCCGCTTACACCTGCTGTCAGCGAGGAGTGTTTCACCGTGATATTAAGCCGGAGAACCTGCTGCTGAACCCCGAAACCCTCGAGGTCAAGCTGATCGACTTTGGGTGCGGGGATCTCCTCAAAGACTCTGCCTATCAAACGTTCTGTGGTATGTATTATGCATCAAACCTGAAGTTTGGGAGTGTTTTATTTATCGACACCAGATATTTTTACAGGCTGTAGCATCTCAATCTTACCCGTCAGACAAAATCTTTTTTCCTCAGGCACTCGTCGGTTCTTCCCTCCTGAGTACTTCGCGTTTCACAAGTACCACGGGAGACCAGCTACTGTGTGGTCTCTGGGAGTGCTGTTATTCGTCATGATGTGTGGATACTTTCCCAACTCTAGAGACCTACACATGATCGAGCTCAAGATCTGGTCTGTGCCTGGCTTGTCGTACGGTAAGACACCATTCATTACAGCAAAGATCAACTAATGAAAATCAAACAAGGAATAGTAACATCCGAGTGGCTAAAAAGATAAATAATGAGATTAATGCATGAATTATAGCTGATTTTCTGATGGTACGGTATGGAATAGTCATATCTCATAGCTTAATACAAAGTGAGCTGGTGTATGTTTAAAGTCATAATCTGACTCTCTTGTCTCTTTCTCATTTTCGCACAGATTGCTGTGACCTGATTCAGTCTCTTCTGCAGCAAAACCCAAGCCAGAGGATTGATCTGAGGGACATCCTTCAGCATGAATGGTTTCAGGTACTCAGCTACAGTCATTTAAAATATATTCACGTTACATTTTTAAGGATGATGGCATTTATTTGTATGTGTTATTTAATTATTTCTTTGACCTGAGTCAAAATTCAAAAAGGCAATTGTGAAGTATATATTTTTCTTCCAGGTCACCGAGTAAGACGTGAAGAGGAAAATGTAAATAGTGCAAATGAAAGGCAAATATTCCACAGTTCCAGGGTTCCTCAAGTCAGCGTCTGTGGCCTGACACGAGCTCCGATCCCTCCGTGCCTTAGCATCTTGCAGGGCTGGCAAGCCTTGGTGTCGTCTGGCGCCTTGGCTTGAGGCAATAATGTTAGCGTTAGCTGATATTACTTGCCAAGGCACAGGGCGACCATTCCCTGTATGACAGAGCTTCACGTGACGTTTTGGAATGCAGTGGCCAATCAGAGGAGTTTAATTAAGTCGTGTTAAAACTCATCAGTTTAGACAAAGCACAGAATCAGATGAATGTACAGTGTAAGAGATTAATTTCACAGCGTATACAGCTTCATTGATTATAAGAACAGTTTTATTTTATTTATTTATTTATTTTTTGAGAATGATAAATCAAAGTTAGTGATAATATCACGTTCTATATATAATTCATTCTCTGTTTGAATTACCATGGAAAGGAAACCTTATAGAAACATGTTTTTTTTTCAAGCGTTCAATGCAAATTCTGTCATATATGCCTTTTTAATTAACTTTATATATTTTATTTTTATATATTATGATATACTATGACTATTTGTGTATTGAGATTGAGTCAAATGAAATGTCAATAAACTTGCTATGATATAATACTGATGCCTAAATTGAATTCCTTTCATAAATTGTTGTTTATGGCAACAGAATGTCTTTCAGGTGAAGGGGGTTTAATCATTTTGCTTATTAACTGTATATAAATGAACAGGGTCATCTTTTTCCACTTTACATGGCCCCTTATTTTCCTGTTTATGTGTCTGCAAAAGTCAACAATCACGATTTCTCATGTAACTTTATAAAACCCACATTAATTTGCTATGTTGATCTGGATATGCTTTCTATGTTCTTTGCGCTTTGACCGTCAACACCGTTAGCAATGTATGTACTTTTTACAATAAATTTTTCAACAACGTATTGTATTCCTGTTTTTGCTGTAAATGCAAATGCATGATGGGAAATTCATGGACAGTGTTGAGCTCGAGTGCGTAGCACCAATAATGAAGATAAAGCGAATCACCTTTTGTGCGTTTATTTCTTATACTCTGTACATAATCGTTGTACCACGTGCGCTCTTCAACATGCGCTTTTTACTCCGAACACTTCCGTATATAACAACGTAATAACGTAACTACGTAATGTACGTAACATACTACATATATATACATATATTAAACACAAAAAATAAAAGCCTAAGTTCAGTACAAAAAAGCGAGAGTGTACATACTTTAACAGTCAGTCCTGTAATATTATTGTAACTACACCGCAGAAGATTTATTTTACAGCAACGCGCACAGCATTGTGGGATCGCTGCTGTTTGAATTTTGAAATAACGCGCCTCACGGTACCAGAAGTAAACATTTTTGGAAAAAGGGACACGTCTCAGGTTTGTATCCTAAAGTCTATGTTACAAGTCTATGAATATTTTAATATCGGTGACTGCTGATTGTGACACGCTTCTGAACGGTTAACGCCGAAGGAAAAATAAAACAATCTGAGCCTCACAGCTGTAGCACACCGGTTTACTTCGCCGGATTATTACAGAGATTGATTATATCTAGTCGCCATCTCCTCGGCCCACCTTTACTCGCTTGGAAACTCGACGGAGGTGAAACGGAAGAGGGACGTTACCGCGTGCAAATGCAGCATAAAACGCGGCTCAAATAACGCTAGCATGTGTTAACGTTAACCTTTAGACTGACAAAGTAAGCATTAGCCCGGTTAGCTTCCTTCGCTCAGGTTATTATTGCATTGATTACGTTCTAGAGAAATTTAATCGGGAGTCTTGAAGTCATTGTGGTTTGCACACTAGTATGATTGGCAACATAACGTGTGATAGATGTGACGGTCACTGAATGTAATGTAACGGTCACTGAATGTAATGTAACGGTCACTGAATGTAATGTAACGGTCACTGAATGTAATGTAACGGTCACTGAATGTAGTGTAATGGTCACTGAATGTAATGTAACGGTCATTGAATGTAGTGTAACGGTCACTGAATGTAATGTAACGGTCATTGAATGTAATGTAACGGTCACTGAATGTATTGTAATGTCACTGTATGTAATGTAACGGTCACTCAATGTAGTGTAACGGTCACTGAATGTAATGTACGGTCACAAGCAAATGTCAGCTCAAATGCGGGCTTTACTTAAACGTCGGTGCATATATCCTAATTTAATTCTGTAAGTTAGGTGTAACTTCGTCCGTTTCTGTTTGTTCCCTGAAGGCCCTGTTCCCTCACTTCGGTGAGCTGACTGGTGTTTCTATCCTGGAGAAGGAGGATCATAATCGAGTGTTTTAAACAACAGATAAAGACAAAAGCTGTGGTTTAGCTGTGAGTCTCGGACGCCTATCGAGAAGAGAATGGCAGCGAAGCAATCTGCGTTGTCCTATGCCTGCTTGCCCACTTATCCTATCCACAGTATCTTAAAGAAGCCTCCAGCACTCTACAAATTGTCCAAATGTATGTTTAAAATGTTTTACACACTAAGAAAATAGATCCATCCTTCTCATATGAATCACATGAATCACTACGATCATTCAGGTACCAACACAGTAATAAGAATTAAGGGACTGTTTTCAACAGGGTCAGTTTTAGATATTATAAATCAACTATTATTTTCTCTTATGGACTATACGTACATGTCTTACGTGAAATATCGTGTTCAGTACAAAATAAAACATAACATACATTGTGTGTGATCTCTAATTTTGTTAATAGCATTGTTATATAAGCTTTTGACTTCAACTGTACATTACATATATTTAAGAAAAACTATGTAAAAGCCAGAGTAACTCTGAATGTTAACTTGTTACATTTGTTAATGTAAATGTAAAAAAAAGTTTGAATTCTGTAATATGTGCTATTGATCAGTATTTTAATAAAAAATAGAGAAGTTGACATTGTTTTTGTTTTAATTGTGTAAGATGTATAATATTAAATTGTAATTCTCTCCTGTGAAATGACAGGAAATTCCTGGCAACTGAGTTGCGATAAATATACAGTGAAGCATTAAAAAAGTACAGCATTTTACTGTAATAATCACAGTAGATAATCACCGTCACGTATTTGGACTCTTTTGTTGTCTTCATGTCCCATGTGCTCTGTGACCTACTTTCTGCTAATTGTCTCATTGTGTTCAGGTGTGTCTAGTTCATTTAGTAATTTCCTGTGTGTATATAAGTTCCAGTCAGCTTCTGTTGAATCGTCCGTTCCTGTCTTTTATGCGTGTGGATGTCTGCCTACCTGCTTGCCTGTATTCTTAGTCGTCCAGTTATATTTATTTGTGTCTTTGCAGGCAAACATGGCATGTACAGTTATGTGTGTGTGTATGTGCACCTGGTATTTATCACTTTATGGGGACCAAATGTCCCCACAAAGATAGGAATACCTGTAAATTTTGACCTTTTGAGGATTTTTAGGTCCCCATGAAGAAACAAGCTTATATAACATACAGGATTACATTTTTTGAAAATTGTAGGGTTGGTGTAGAACAATAACTCATACAGTCTGTCCCGTATAAACACCATTACACCTATAGAGAGTCCCCATAAAACATGGAAACACAACATGTATGTGTGATCTTTTGTTGTTCCCTCTCTTCCCTGAATGGTGCACATTTTCCAGAAGGAGGCAGTGGAGGAACATCTCACTAAAACTGAAGAAAGAGAGAGAAATCAGTAAATTGGTAGAACACTTGAGGACACTTATTTATTTTACATACTGATTTGCACATAACGCTGCACAATATAATTCCTGTTACACTTGAATGTTTAAAGTATATATTTTTATTTATTTTTATTTTTCTATTTTTATTTTTGCTGTGTTGCACATTTTATATTTTGTATATTGTACATAATTCTCTTTATATCTGTCTTGTCTTGTTATCGTGTTGCACTGTAGAGTTTTTGTCACTAAAACAAATTCCTCGTATGTGCAAACATACCTGGCAATAAAGTGATTCTGATTCCAAATGAGCCGACATAATTTTTCAGAGAGAAGTCTATCTTTATGGGAAGAAATGGCATAAAAGTGGTGGCCAAACTGATTAGAACACTAGTATTTTCAGCAGCTGAAGATGGTTTTAAGTCATTTATATTGTTTGCTGTAGTGTGTCAAAAAATATCAGTTTACATTTCCATACATTTTATTTTCCAGCAACTGTGATAATCCAGTGAGATTTCTGTTTGCACAAGGAGTCAATGTTCAGCCAATGCTCCACACAGAGATCTGATCAAGTATAACATACTACAATTAAACAATAATGAAACTATGCATTGACCGGAGTATATAATATTTCACCAGTAGTATCTATACTTTCACTCAAGTAATGGATTGGTGTACTTTGTCCACCTCTGGAAACAGATTAAATTCAGAAGAACTGTGGAAACATCTCCAAGATGCTTCAAGATAAAGCTTTTAGGCACTTCTATAAAAATAAAACTGTAAAAAGAGGATGCTGTCAGAAAATAATGCAATTAACAGATTTTCTTAATCAACTTATATAACCTAAATTACATCAACATTTGATGTGGCCATCTCTTGTGTTTAAAGCAAGCTTTGGCCAAGGCGCACTTCAACGTGCGCGTAGTTTTAACTTTCACACACACACACACACACACACACACACACACACACACACACACACACAGTCATCTCCGCGTCAAGAAAACGTTTAGCGCTTTACACTCTTGCCCTGAGACCGTTTCGCGCACTTAGCCCATTTCCAGTCGCGTGCGCGCGTGCGCTCGAATGCCCAGAGTTCGGTGTCGCGCGCATTCCAAATCGCCGCTCAGTCATGTGACGTGATGACGTAACAAACAAAATTAGAACGTTCGTGCGCGGCGCTTTGATCTTAAGAATTCAGTTTTCGCACTTTTGTCATTCGAAGTTGATGATACAGAGTTACTTGTCCAAGTGAAAAACTGCTTTCATGGCACTGAAAAGAAAACCAAGTTCTAGCGCTCAGGTGAACGATTTCCATCCAAGTGCATCCCCAACATCCAGCAGCACTGTGACTGATATGTCTGCTAGCGCTGCTGAAGAAATTGAGATGTCTGTGAGAAAGAGGAGGAGGACGGAGAGTTCTCAGAAGCTGCTCTCCCTCAAAACCATTAATTGGAGCTCAGACCAGGCTTCCACACATGAGAGTCACGCTGAGGGTAAAAACAAGGCCATTTGACAGTGTTTCACAAAGTCTTGTCATGTTATACATCTTTAAACACAGATAAAAAAACCCAAGAAACTCTTTTACAGCTGGCCAAAAGAGAAAACGAAAATTTCTCAGCGCTCAGGTGTACAACATCCCATCTCCAACATCCAGCACCGATGGGGCTGAGCAACATCTCCCTGATAGTGCTGCTTTGGAGATGCCGGTGAGAAAGAGGAGGAGGACGGAGAGTTTTCCGAAGCTCCTGTCTCTCAAAACCATTAAGTGGAGCAGCAGCTCAGACCAGGCTTCCACACATGAGAGTCACGCTGAGGGTAAAAACAAGGCCATTTGAGAATGTTTCACAAAGTCTTGTTGTGTTATACATCTTTAAACACAGATAAAAAAACAAAAGAAACTCTTTTACAGCTGGCCAAAAGAGAAAACGAAAATTTCTCAGCGCTCAGGTGAACAACATCCCATCTCCAACATCCAGCACCGATGGGGCTGAGCAACATCTCCCTGATAGTGCTGCTTTGGAGATGCCGGTGAGAAAGAGGAGGAGGACGGAGAGTTTTCCGAAGCTCCTGTCCCTCAAAACCATTAAGTGGAGCAGCAGCTCAGACCAGGCTTCCACACATGAGAGTCACGCTGAGGGTAAAAACAAGGCCATTTGAGAATGTTTCACAAAGTCTTGTCGTGTTATACATCTTTAAACACAGATAGAAAAAAACTAAAGAAACTCTTTTACAGCTGGCCAAAAGAGAAAACGAAATTTTCTCAGAGCTCAGGTGAACAACATCCCATCTCCAACATCCAGCACCGATGGGGCTGAGCAACATCTCCCTGATAGTGCTGCTTTGGAGATGCCGGTGAGAAAGAGGAGGAGGACGGAGAGTTTTCCAAAGCTCCTGTCTCTCAAAACCCTTAAGTGGAGCAGCAGCTCAGACCAGGCTTCCACACATGAGAGACATGCTGAAGGTAATGATGTCAAATGACCCTTGAACTGTTTTCTGCACATAAAAAACTCAATATAATTGTTAAGAATAATTATGATACGCTATATTGAATTATTATTTGTCTAAAACGGGCTTTTGTTTGATATTCCCCTCTTTAGCTCTTTCTCTAAAGACTATTTCCTGGTCTCAAGAGGATCATGGTCTTGAAGTCCCTCCTCCTTTAGATCCGACGGTTCCTAGACCTCCAGCTCCAGGTGAGTTTACTGCCACGAACCCAAACATTACACACCCTGCTGCCAGCGCTTGACATTTCATATCAAATACAATTAATAATCTTTTAACAGATGGCATTCTGAGCCGTTACGAAATCGGCAGAAAGCTTGGCGAGGGAGGATTCGGCTCCGTCTACGAAGGGAGGCGCTTGGAGGATGGCCTGGAGGTATCATCATGTTCTTACAATATTTAACTGGAATGTTTTGTCCTAATTGGTACATTCATCAAGCTGTAAATGTAACTGCAATTAATGGTTATGTTTTGTTGTTCAGGTGGCAGTGAAATTTGCCAGAAAGCCAATGAACATGAAATACATCAATATTGTAAGTAGAAGATGCTTGCTGGTTTATTTTCTTCAGTGCAATCGTACTGACAGCAATTTGTGAAAAGAAGTCCTCATTTGGGAAGCAAATAATGCTTGCTGTTTCTTCTAGCCTGGTCATCCCACACCCCTTCCGTTAGAGGTGGGCCTGTCCATCCTGGTCAACAGGAGCCCAAAGCTCATGAGATCATTCAGCTGCTGGACTGGCAGGACCAGCCTGAACATTACATCATGGTCCTGGAGCGTCCCTCACCCTGCGAGGATCTGTGTAAGTACTTGAGGCGTCACGGAGGCATCCTCACGGAGGAAACGGCGCAGTACATCATGGCCCCAAGCAACCATGGCCGCTTACACCTGCTGTCAGCGAGGAGTGTTTCACCGTGATATTAAGCCGGAGAACCTGCTGCTGAACCCGAAACCCTCGAGGTCAAGCTGATCGACTTTGGGTGCGGGGATCTCCTCAAAGACTCTGCCTATCAAACGTTCTGTGGTATGTATTATGCATCAAACCTGAAGTTTGGGAGTGTTTTATTTATCGACACCAGATATTTTTACAGGCTGTAGCATCTCAATCTTACCCGTCAGACAAAATCTTTTTTCCTCAGGCACTCGTCGGTTCTTCCCTCCTGAGTACTTCGCGCGTTTCACAAGTACCACGGGAGACCAGCTACTGTGTGGTCTCTGGGAGTGCTGTTATTCGTCATGATGTGTGGATACTTTCCCAACTCTAGAGACCTACACATGATCGAGCTCAAGATCTGGTCTGTGCCTGGCTTGTCGTACGGTAAGACACCATTCATTACAGCAAAGATCAACTAATGAAAATCAAACAAGGAATAGTAACATCCGAGTGGCTAAAAAGATAAATAATGAGATTAATGCATGAATTATAGCTGATTTTCTGACGGTACGGTATGGAATAGTCATATCTCATAGCTTAATACAAAGTGAGCTGGTGTATGTTTAAAGTAATAATCTGACTCTCTTGTCTCTTTCTCATTTTTGCACAGATTGCTGTGACCTGATTCAGTCTCTTCTGCAGCAAAACCCAAGCCAGAGGATTGATCTGAGGGACATCCTTCAGCATGAATGGTTTCAGGTACTCAGCTACAGTCATTTAAAATATATTCACGTTACATTTTTAAGGATGATGGCATTTATTTGTATGTGTTATTTAATTATTTCTTTGACCTGAGTCAAAATTCAAAAAGGCAATTGTGAAGTATATATTTTTCTTCCAGGTCACCGAGTAAGACGTGAAGAGGAAAATGTAAATAGTGCAAATGAAAGGCAAATATTCCACAGTTCCAGGGTTCCTCAAGTCAGCGTCTGTGGCCTGACACGAGCTCCGATCCCTCCGTGCCTTAGCATCTTGCAGGGCTGGCAAGCCTTGGTGTCGTCTGGCGCCTTGGCTTGAGGCAATAATGTTAGCGTTAGCTGATATTACTTGCCAAGAAACAGGGCGACCATTCCCTGTATGACAGAGCTTCACGTGACGTTTTGGAATGCAGTGGCCAATCAGAGGAGTTTAATTAAGTCGTGTTAAAACTCATCAGTTTAGACAAAGCACAGAATCAGATGAATGTACAGTGTAAGAGATTAATTTCACAGCGTATACAGCTTCATTGATTATAAGAACAGTTTTATTTTATTTATTTATTTATTTATTTTTTTTGAGAATGATAAATCAAAGTTAGTGATAATATCACGTTCTATATATAATTCATTCTCTGTTTGAATTACCATGGAAAGGAAACCTTATAGAAACATGTTTTTTTTTCAAGCGTTCAATGCAAATTCTGTCATATATGCCTTTTTAATTAACTTTATATATTTTATTTTTATATATTATGATATACTATGACTATTTGTGTATTGAGATTGAGTCAAATGAAATGTCAATAAACTTGCTATGATATAATACTGATGCCTAAATTGAATTCCTTTCATAAATTGTTGTTTATGGCAACAGAATGTCTTTCAGGTGAAGGGGGTTTAATCATTTTGCTTATTAACTGTATATAAATGAACAGGGTCATCTTTTTCCACTTTACATGGCCCCTTATTTCCCTGTTTATGTGTCTGCAAAAGTCAACAATCACGATTTCTCATGTAACTTTATAAAACCACATTATTTTGCTATGTTGATCTGGATATGCTTTCTATGTTCTTTGCGCTTTGACCGTCAACACCGTTAGCAATGTATGTACTTTTTACAATAAATTTTTCAACAACGTATTGTATTCCTGTTTTTGCTGTAAATGCAAATGCATGATGGGAAATCCATGGACAGTGTTGAGCTCGAGTGCGTAGCACCAATAATGAAGATAAAGCGAATCACCTTTTGTGCGTTTATTTCTTATACTCTGTACATAATCGTTGTACCACGTGCGCTCTTCAACATGCGCTTTTTACTCCGAACACTTCCGTATATAACAACGTAATAACGTAACTACGTAATGTACGTAACATACTACATATATATACATATATTAAACACAAAAAATAAAAGCCTAAGTTCAGTACAAAAAAGCGAGAGTGTACATACTTTAACAGTCAGTCCTGTAATATTATTGTAACTACACCGCAGAAGATTTATTTTACAGCAACCGCACAGCATTGTGGGATCGCTGCTGTTTGAATTTTGAAATAACGCGGTACCAGAAGTAAACATTTTTGGAAAAAGGGACACGTCTCAGGTTTGTATCCTAAAGTCTATGTTACAAGTCTATGAATATTTTAATATCGGTGACTGCTGATTGTGACACGCTTCTGAACGGTTAACGCCGAAGGAAAAATAAAACAATCTGAGCCTCACAGCTGTAGCACACCGGTTTACTTCGCGGATTATTACAGAGATTGATTATATCTAGTCGCCATCTCCTCGGCCCACCTTTACTCGCTTGGAAACTCGACGGAGGTGAAACGGAAGAGGGACGTTACCGCGTGCAAATGCAGCATAAAACGCGGCTCAAATAACGCTAGCATGTGTTAACGTTAACCTTTAGACTGACAAAGTAAGCATTAGCCCGGTTAGCTTCCTTCGCTCAGGTTATTATTGCATTGATTACGTTCTAGAGAAATTTAATCGGGAGTCTTGAAGTCATTGTGGTTTGCACACTAGTATGATTGGCAACATAACGTGTGATAGATGTGACGGTCACTGAATGTAATGTAACGGTCACTGAATGTAATGTAACGGTCACTGAATGTAATGTAACGGTCACTGAATGTAATGTAACGGTCACTGAATGTAATGTAACGGTCACTGAATGTAGTGTAACGGTCACTGAATGTAATGTAACGGTCACTGAATGTAGTGTAATGGTCACTGAATGTAATGTAACGGTCATTGAATGTAGTGTAACGGTCACTGAATGTATTGTAATGTCACTGTATGTAATGTAACGGTCACTCAATGTAGTGTAACGGTCACTGAATGTAATGTACGGTCACAAGCAAATGTCAGCTCAAATGCGGGCTTTACTTAAACGTCGGTGCATATATCCTAATTTAATTCTGTAAGTTAGGTGTAACTTCGTCCGTTTCTGTTTGTTCCCTGAAGGCCCTGTTCCTCACTTCGGTGAGCTGACTGGTGTTTCTATCCTGGAGAAGGAGGATCATAATCGAGTGTTTTAAACAACAGATAAAGACAAAAGCTGTGGTTTAGCTGTGAGTCTCGGACGCCTATCGAGAAGAGAATGGCAGCGAAGCAATCTGCGTTGTCCTATGCCTGCTTGCCCACTTATCCTATCCACAGTATCTTAAAGAAGCCTCCAGCACTCTTCAAATTGTCCAAATGTATGTTTAAAATGTTTTACACACTAAGAAAATAGATCCATCCTTCTCATATGAATCACATGAATCACTACGATCATTCAGGTACCAACACAGTAATAAGAATTAAGGGACTGTTTTCAACAGGGTCAGTTTTAGATATTATAAATCAACTATTATTTTCTCTTATGGACTATACGTACATGTCTTACGTGAAATATCGTGTTCAGTACAAAATAAAACATAACATACATTGTGTGTGATCTCTAATTTTGTTAATAGCATTGTTATATAAGCTTTTGACTTCAACTGTACATTACATATATTTAAGAAAAACTATGTAAAAGCCAGAGTAACTCTGAATGTTAACTTGTTACATTTGTTAATGTAAATGTAAAAAAAAGTTTGAATTCTGTAATATGTGCTATTGATCAGTATTTTAATAAAAATAGAGAAGTTGACATTGTTTTTGTTTTAATTGTGTAAGATGTATAATATTAAATTGTAATTCTCTCCTGTGAAATGACAGGAAATTCCTGGCAACTGAGTTGCGATAAATATACAGTGAAGCATTAAAAAAGTACAGCATTTTACTGTAATAATCACAGTAGCCGTCACGTATTTGGACTCTTTTTGTTGTCTTCATGTCCCATGTGCTCTGTGACCTACTTTCTGCTAATTGTCTCATTGTGTTCAGGTGTGTCTAGTTCATTTAGTAATTTCCTGTGTGTATATAAGTTCCAGTCAGCTTCTGTTGAATCGTCCGTTCCTGTCTTTTATGCGTGTGGATGTCTGCCTACCTGCTTGCCTGTATTCTTAGTCGTCCAGTTATATTTATTTGTGTCTTTGCAGGCAAACATGGCATGTACAGTTATGTGTGTGTGTATGTGCACCTGGTATTTATCACTTTATGGGGACCAAATGTCCCCACAAAGATAGGAATACCTGTAAATTTTGACCTTTTGAGGATTTTTAGGTCCCCATGAAGAAACAAGCTTATATAACATACAGGATTACATTTTTTGAAAATTGTAGGGTTGGTGTAGAACAATAACTCATACAGTCTGTCCCGTATAAACACCATTACACCTATAGAGAGTCCCCATAAAACATGGAAACACAACATGTATGTGTGATCTTTTGTTGTTCCCTCTCTTCCCTGAATGGTGCACATTTTCCAGAAGGAGGCAGTGGAGGAACATCTCACTAAAACTGAAGAAAGAGAGAGAAATCAGTAAATTGGTAGAACACTTGAGGACACTTATTTATTTTACATACTGATTTGCACATAACGCTGCACAATATAATTCCTGTTACACTTGAATGTTTAAAGTATATATTTTTATTTATTTTTTATTTTTCTATTTTTATTTTTGCTGTGTTGCACATTTTATATTTTGTATATTGTACATAATTCTCTTTATATCTGTCTTGTCTTGTTATCGTGTTGCACTGTAGAGTTTTTGTCACTAAAACAAATTCCTCGTATGTGCAAACATACCTGGCAATAAAGTGATTCTGATTCCAAATGAGCCGACATAATTTTTCAGAGAGAAGTCTATCTTTATGGGAAGAAATGGCATAAAAAGTGGTGGCCAAACTGATTAGAACACTAGTATTTTCAGCAGCTGAAGATGGTTTTAAGTCATTTATATTGTTTGCTGTAGTGTGTCAAAAAATATCAGTTTACATTTCCATACATTTTATTTTCCAGCAACTGTGATAATCCAGTGAGATTTCTGTTTGCACAAGGAGTCAATGTTCAGCCAATGCTCCACACAGAGATCTGATCAAGTATAACATACTACAATTAAACAATAATGAAACTATGCATTGACCGGAGTATATAATATTTCACCAGTAGTATCTATACTTTCACTCAAGTAATGGATTGGTGTACTTTGTCCACCTCTGAAACAGATTAAATTCAGAAGAACTGTGGAAACATCTCCAAGATGCTTCAAGATAAAGCTTTTAGGCACTTCTATAAAAATAAAACTGTAAAAGAGGATGCTGTCAGAAAATAATGCAATTAACAGATTTTCTTAATCAACTTATATAACCTAAATTACATCAACATTTGATGTGGCCATATCTTGTGTTTAAAGCAAGCTTTGGCCAAGGCGCACTTCAACGTGCGCGTAGTTTTAACTTTCACACACACACACACACACACACACACACACACACACACACACACACACACAGTCATCTCCGCGTCAAGAAAACGTTTAGCGCTTTACACTCTTGCCCTGAGACCGTTTCGCGCACTTAGCCCATTTCCAGTCGCGTGCGCGCGTGCGCTCGAATGCCCAGAGTTCGGTGTCGCGCGCATTCCAAATCGCCGCTCAGTCATGTGACGTGATGACGTAACAAACAAAATTAGAACGTTCGTGCGCGGCGCTTTGATCTTAAGAATTCAGTTTTCGCACTTTTGTCATTCGAAGTTGATGATACAGAGTTACTTGTCCAAGTGAAAAACTGCTTTCATGGCACTGAAAAGAAAACCAAGTTCTAGCGCTCAGGTGAACGATTTCCATCCAAGTGCATCCCCAACATCCAGCAGCACTGTGACTGATATGTCTGCTAAGCTGCTGCTGAAGAAATTGAGATGTCTGTGAGAAAGAGGAGGAGGACGGAGAGTTCTCAGAAGCTGCTCTCCCTCAAAACCATTAATTGGAGCTCAGACCAGGCTTCCACACATGAGAGTCACGCTGAGGGTAAAAACAAGGCCATTTGACAGTGTTTCACAAAGTCTTGTCGTGTTATACATCTTTAAACACAGATAAAAAAAAAAACCCCAAGAAACTCTTTTACAGCTGGCCAAAAGAGAAAACGAAAATTTCTCAGCGCTCAGGTGTACAACATCCCATCTCCAACATCCAGCACCGATGGGGCTGAGCAACATCTCCCTGATAGTGCTGCTTTGGAGATGCCGGTGAGAAAGAGGAGGAGGACGGAGAGTTTTCCGAAGCTCCTGTCTCTCAAAACCATTAAGTGGAGCAGCAGCTCAGACCAGGCTTCCACACATGAGAGTCACGCTGAGGGTAAAAACAAGGCCATTTGAGAATGTTTCACAAAGTCTTGTTGTGTTATACATCTTTAAACACAGATAAAAAAACAAAAGAAACTCTTTTACAGCTGGCCAAAGAGAAAACGAAAATTTCTCAGCGCTCAGGTGAACAACATCCCATCTCCAACATCCAGCACCGATGGGGCTGAGCAACATCTCCCTGATAGTGCTGCTTTGGAGATGCCGGTGAGAAAGAGGAGGAGGACGGAGAGTTTTCCAAGCTCCTGTCCCTCAAAACCATTAAGTGGAACAGCAGCTCAGACCAGGCTTCCACACATGAGAGTCACGCTGAGGGTAAAAACAAGGCCATTTGAGAATGTTTCACAAAGTCTTGTCGTGTTATACATCTTTAAACACAGATAGAAAAAAACTAAAGAAACTCTTTTACAGCTGGCCAAAAGAGAAAACGAAATTCTCTCAGAGCTCAGGTGAACAACATCCCATCTCCAACATCCAGCACCGATGGGGCTGAGCAACATCTCCTGATAGTGCTGCTTTGGAGATGCCGGTGAGAAAGAGGAGGAGGACGGAGAGTTTTCCAAAGCTCCTGTCTCTCAAAACCCTTAAGTGGAGCAGCAGCTCAGACCAGGCTTCCACACATGAGAGACATGCTGAAGGTAATGATGTCAAATGACCCTTGAACTGTTTTCTGCACATAAAAAACTCAATATAATTGTTAAGAATAATTATGATACGCTATATTGAATTATTATTTGTCTAAAACGGGCTTTTGTTTGATATTCCCTCTTTAGCTCTTTCTCTAAAGACTATTTCCTGGTCTCAAGAGGATCATGGTCTTGAAGTCCCTCCTCCTTTAGATCCGACGGTTCCTAGACCTCCAGCTCCAGGTGAGTTTACTGCCACGAACCCAAACATTACACACCCTGCTGCCAGCGCTTGACATTTCATATCAAATACAATTAATAATCTTTTAACAGATGGCATTCTGAGCCGTTACGAAATCGGCAGAAAGCTTGGCGAGGGAGGATTCGGCTCCGTCTACGAAGGGAGGCGCTTGGAGGATGGCCTGGAGGTATCATCATGTTCTTACAATATTTAACTGGAATGTTTTGTCCTAATTGGTACATTCATCAAGCTGTAAATGTAACTGCAATTAATGGTTATGTTTTGTTGTTCAGGTGGCAGTGAAATTTGCCAGAAAGCCAATGAACATGAAATACATCAATATTGTAAGTAGAAGATGCTTGCTGGTTTATTTTCTTCAGTGCAATCGTACTGACAGCAATTTGTGAAAAGAAGTCCTCATTTGGGAAGCAAATAATGCTTGCTGTTTCTTCTAGCCTGGTCATCCCACACCCCTTCCGTTAGAGGTGGGCCTGTCCATCCTGGTCAACAGGAGCCCAAAGCTCATGAGATCATTCAGCTGCTGGACTGGCAGGACCAGCCTGAACATTACATCATGGTCCTGGAGCGTCCCTCACCCTGCGAGGATCTGTGTAAGTACTTGAGGCGTCACGGAGGCATCCTCACGGAGGAAACGGCGCAGTACATCATGGCCCAAGCAACCATGGCCGCTTACACCTGCTGTCAGCGAGGAGTGTTTCACCGTGATATTAAGCCGGAGAACCTGCTGCTGAACCCCGAAACCCTCGAGGTCAAGCTGATCGACTTTGGGTGCGGGGATCTCCTCAAAGACTCTGCCTATCAAACGTTCTGTGGTATGTATTATGCATCAAACCTGAAGTTTGGGAGTGTTTTATTTATCGACACCAGATATTTTTACAGGCTGTAGCATCTCAATCTTACCCGTCAGACAAAATCTTTTTTCCTCAGGCACTCGTCGGTTCTTCCCTCCTGAGTACTTCGCGTTTCACAAGTACCACGGGAGACCAGCTACTGTGTGGTCTCTGGGAGTGCTGTTATTCGTCATGATGTGTGGATACTTTCCCAACTCTAGAGACCTACACATGATCGAGCTCAAGATCTGGTCTGTGCCTGGCTTGTCGTACGGTAAGACACCATTCATTACAGCAAAGATCAACTAATGAAAATCAAACAAGGAATAGTAACATCCGAGTGGCTAAAAAGATAAATAATGAGATTAATGCATGAATTATAGCTGATTTTCTGACGGTACGGTATGGAATAGTCATATCTCATAGCTTAATACAAAGTGAGCTGGTGTATGTTTAAAGTCATAATCTGACTCTCTTGTCTCTTTCTCATTTTTGCACAGATTGCTGTGACCTGATTCAGTCTCTTCTGCAGCAAAACCCAAGCCAGAGGATTGATCTGAGGGACATCCTTCAGCATGAATGGTTTCAGGTACTCAGCTACAGTCATTTAAAATATATTCACGTTACATTTTTAAGGATGATGGCATTTATTTGTATGTGTTATTTAATTATTTCTTTGACCTGAGTCAAAATTCAAAAAGGCAATTGTGAAGTATATATTTTTCTTCCAGGTCACCGAGTAAGACGTGAAGAGGAAAATGTAAATAGTGCAAATGAAAGGCAAATATTCCACAGTTCCAGGGTTCCTCAAGTCAGCGTCTGTGGCCTGACACGAGCTCCGATCCCTCCGTGCCTTAGCATCTTGCAGGGCTGGCAAGCCTTGGTGTCGTCTGGCGCCTTG
Organism: Puntigrus tetrazona; assembly: GCF_018831695.1. NCBI lineage: Eukaryota > Metazoa > Chordata > Actinopteri > Cypriniformes > Cyprinidae > Puntigrus > Puntigrus tetrazona. The sequence continues at coordinate 6,746,635 of NC_056717.1, read as the reverse complement.
GCTTGAGGCAATAATGTTAGCGTTAGCTGATATTACGTAATTGCCAAAGGCACTGGGCGACGATTGCCTGTATGACAGAGCTTCACGTGACGTTTTGGAATGCAGTGGCCAATCAGAGGAGTTTAATTAAGTCGTGTTAAAACTCATCAGTTTAGACAAAGCACAGAATCAGATGAATGTACAGTGTAAGAGATTAATTTCACAGCGTATACAGCTTCATTGATTATAAGAACAGTTTTATTTTATTTATTTATTTATTTATTTTTTGAGAATGATAAATCAAAGTTAGTGATAATATCACGTTCTATATATAATTCATTCTCTGTTTGAATTACCATGGAAAGGAAACCTTATAGAAACATGTTTTTTTTCAAGCGTTCAATGCAAATTCTGTCATATATGCCTTTTTAATTAACTTTATATATTTTATTTTTATATATTATGATATACTATGACTATTTGTGTATTGAGATTGAGTCAAATGAAATGTCAATAAACTTGCTATGATATAATACTGATGCCTAAATTGAATTCCTTTCATAAATTGTTGTTTATGGCAACAGAATGTCTTTCAGGTGAAGGGGGTTTAATCATTTTGCTTATTAACTGTATATAAATGAACAGGGTCATCTTTTTCCACTTTACATGGCCCCTTATTTTCCTGTTTATGTGTCTGCAAAAGTCAACAATCACGATTTCTCATGTAACTTTATAAAACCCACATTATTTTGCTATGTTGATCTGGATATGCTTTCTATGTTCTTTGCGCTTTGACCGTCAACACCGTTAGCAATGTACGTACTTTTTACAATAAATTTTTCAACAACGTATTGTATTCCTGTTTTTGCTGTAAATGCAAATGCATGATGGGAAATCCATGGACAGTGTTGAGCTCGAGTGCGTAGCACCAATAATGAAGATAAAGCGAATCACCTTTTGTGCGTTTATTTCTTATACTCTGTACATAATCGTTGTACCACGTGCGCTCTTCAACATGCGCTTTTTACTCCGAACACTTCCGTATATAACAACGTAATAACGTAACTACGTAATGTACGTAACATACTACATATATATATATACATATATTAAACACAAAAAATAAAAGCCTAAGTTCAGTACAAAAAGCGAGAGTGTACATACTTTAACAGTCAGTCCTGTAATATTATTGTAACTACACCGCAGAAGATTTATTTTACAGCAACCGCACAGCATTGTGGGATCGCTGCTGTTTGAATTTTGAAATAACGCGGCCTACGGTACCAGAAGTAAACATTTTTGGAAAAAGGGACACGTCTCAGGTTTGTATCCTAAAGTCTATGTTACAAGTCTATGAATATTTTAATATCGGTGACTGCTGATTGTGACACGCTTCTGAACGGTTAACGCCGAAGGAAAAATAAAACAATCTGAGCCTCACAGCTGTAGCACACCGGTTTACTTCGCCGGATTATTACAGAGATTGATTATATCTAGTCGCCATCTCCTCGGCCCACCTTTACTCGCTTGGCAACTCGACGGAGGTGAAACGGAAGAGGGACGTTACCGCGTGCAAATGCAGCATAAAACGCGGCTCAAATAACGCTAGCATGTGTTAACGTTAACCTTTAGACTGACAAAGTAAGCATTAGCCCGGTTAGCTTCCTTCGCTCAGGTTATTATTGCTTTGATTATGTTCTAGAGAAATTTAATCGGGAGTCTTGAAGTCATTGTGGTTTGCACACTAGTATGATTGGCAACATAACGTGTGATAGATGTGACGGTCACTGAATGTAATGTAACGGTCACTGAATGTAATGTAACGGTCACTGAATGTAATGTAACGTCACTGAATGTAATGTAACGGTCACTGAATGTAATGTAACGGTCACTGAATGTAATGTAATGGTCACTGAATGTAATGTAACGGTCATTGAATGTAGTGTAATGGTCACTGAATGTATTGTAATGTCACTGTATGTAATAACGGGTCACTCAATGTAGTGTAACGGTCACTGAATGTAATGTCACGGTCACAAGCAAATGTCAGCTCAAATGCGGGCTTTACTTAAACGTCGGTGCATATATCCTAATTTAATTCTGTAAGTTAGGTGTAACTTCGTCCGTTTCTGTTTGTTCCCTGAAGGCCCTGTTCCCTCACTTCGGTGAGCTGACTGGTGTTTCTATCCTGGAGAAGGAGGATCATAATCGAGTGTTTTAAACAACAGATAAAGACAAAAGCTGTGGTTTAGCTGTGAGTCTCGGACGCCTATCGAGAAGAGAATGGCAGCGAAGCAATCTGCGTTGTCCTATGCCTGCTTGCCCACTTATCCTATCCACAGTATCTTAAAGAAGCCTCCAGCACTCTTCAAATTGTCCAAATGTATGTTTAAAATGTTTTACACACTAAGAAAATAGATCCATCCTTCTCATATGAATCACATGAATCACTACGATCATTCAGGTACCAACACAGTAATAAGAATTAAGGGACTGTTTTCAACAGGGTCAGTTTTAGATATTATAAATCAACTATTATTTTCTCTTATGGACTATACGTACATGTCTTACGTGAAATATCGTGTTCAGTACAAAATAAAACATAACATACATTGTGTGTGATCTCTAATTTTGTTAATAGCATTGTTATATAAGCTTTTGACTTCAACTGTACATTACATATATTTAAGAAAAACTATGTAAAAGCCAGAGTAACTCTGAATGTTAACTTGTTACATTTGTTAATGTAAATGTAAAAAAAAGTTTGAATTCTGTAATATGTGCTATTGATCAGTATTTTAATAAAAAATAGAGAAGTTGACATTGTTTTTGTTTTAATTGTGTAAGATGTATAATATTAAATTGTAATTCTCTCCTGTGAAATGACAGGAAATTCCTGGCAACTGAGTTGCGATAAATATACAGTGAAGCATTAAAAAAGTACAGCATTTTACTGTAATAATCACAGTAGCCGTCACGTATTTGGACTCTTTTGTTGTCTTCATGTCCCATGTGCTCTGTGACCTACTTTCTGCTAATTGTCTCATTGTGTTCAGGTGTGTCTAGTTCATTTAGTAATTTCCTGTGTGTATATAAGTTCCAGTCAGCTTCTGTTGAATCGTCCGTTCCTGTCTTTTATGCGTGTGGATGTCTGCCTACCTGCTTGCCTGTATTCTTAGTCGTCCAGTTATATTTATTTGTGTCTTTGCAGGCAAACATGGCATGTACAGTTATGTGTGTGTGTATGTGCACCTGGTATTTATCACTTTATGGGGACCAAATGTCCCCACAAAGATAGGAATACCTGTAAATTTTGACCTTTGAGGATTTTAGGTCCCCATGAAGAAACAAGCTTATATAACATACAGGATTACATTTTTTGAAAATTGTAGGGTTGGTGTAGAACAATAACTCATACAGTCTGTCCCGTATAAACACCATTACACCTATAGAGAGTCCCCATAAAACATGGAAACACAACATGTATGTGTGATCTTTTGTTGTTCCCTCTCTTCCCTGAATGGTGCACATTTTCCAGAAGGAGGCAGTGGAGGAACATCTCACTAAAACTGAAGAAAGAGAGAGAAATCAGTAAATTGGTAGAACACTTGAGGACACTTATTTATTTTACATACTGATTTGCACATAACGCTGCACAATATAATTCCTGTTACACTTGAATGTTTAAAGTATATATTTTTATTTATTTTTTATTTTTCTATTTTTATTTTTGCTGTGTTGCACATTTTATATTTTGTATATTGTACATAATTCTCTTTATATCTGTCTTGTCTTGTTATCGTGTTGCACTGTAGAGTTTTTGTCACTAAAACAAATTCCTCGTATGTGCAAACATACCTGGCAATAAAGTGATTCTGATTCCAAATGAGCGACATAATTTTTCAGAGAGAAGTCTATCTTTATGGGAAGAAATGGCATAAAAAGTGGTGGCCAAACTGATTAGAACACTAGTATTTTCAGCAGCTGAAGATGGTTTTAAGTCATTTATATTGTTTGCTGTAGTGTGTCAAAAAATATCAGTTTACATTTCCATACATTTTATTTTCCAGCAACTGTGATAATCCAGTGAGATTTCTGTTTGCACAAGGAGTCAATGTTCAGCCAATGCTCCACACAGAGATCTGATCAAGTATAACATACTACAATTAAACAATAATGAAACTATGCATTGACCGGAGTATATAATATTTCACCAGTAGTATCTATACTTTCACTCAAGTAATGGATTGGTGTACTTTGTCCACCTCTGAAACAGATTAAATTCAGAAGAACTGTGGAAACATCTCCAAGATGCTTCAAGATAAAGCTTTTAGGCACTTCTATAAAAATAAAACTGTAAAAGAGGATGCTGTCAGAAAATAATGCAATTAACAGATTTTCTTAATCAACTTATATAACCTAAATTACATCAACATTTGATGTGGCCATATCTTGTGTTTAAAGCAAGCTTTGGCCAAGGCGCACTTCAACGTGCGCGTAGTTTTAACACACACACACACACACACACACACACACACACACACACACACACACACACAGTCATCTCCGCGTCAAGAAAACGTTTAGCGCTTTACACTCTTGCCCTGAGACCGTTTCGCGCACTTAGCCCATTTCCAGTCGCGTGCGCGCGTGCGCTCGAATGCCCAGAGTTCGGTGTCGCGCGCATTCCAAATCGCCGCTCAGTCATGTGACGTGATGACGTAACAAACAAAATTAGAACGTTCGTGCGCGGCGCTTTGATCTTAAGAATTCAGTTTTCGCACTTTTGTCATTCGAAGTTGATGATACAGAGTTACTTGTCCAAGTGAAAACTGCTTTCATGGCACTGAAAAGAAAACCAAGTTCTAGCGCTCAGGTGAACGATTTCCATCCAAGTGCATCCCCAACATCCAGCAGCACTGTGACTGATATGTCTGCTAGCGCTGCTGAAGAAATTGAGATGTCTGTGAGAAAGAGGAGGAGGACGGAGAGTTCTCAGAAGCTGCTCTCCTCAAAACCATTAATTGGAGCTCAGACCAGGCTTCCACACATGAGAGTCACGCTGAGGGTAAAAACAAGGCCATTTGACAGTGTTTCACAAAGTCTTGTCGTGTTATACATCTTTAAACACAGATAAAAAAAACCCCAAGAAACTCTTTTACAGCTGGCCAAAAGAGAAAACGAAAATTTCTCAGCGCTCAGGTGTACAACATCCCATCTCCAACATCCAGCACCGATGGGGCTGAGCAACATCTCCCTGATAGTGCTGCTTTGGAGATGCCGGTGAGAAAGAGGAGGAGGACGGAGAGTTTTCCGAAGCTCCTGTCTCTCAAAACCATTAAGTGGAGCAGCAGCTCAGACCAGGCTTCCACACATGAGAGTCACGCTGAGGGTAAAAACAAGGCCATTTGAGAATGTTTCACAAAGTCTTGTTGTGTTATACATCTTTAAACACAGATAAAAAAACAAAAGAAACTCTTTTACAGCTGGCCAAAAGAGAAAACGAAAATTTCTCAGCGCTCAGGTGAACAACATCCCATCTCCAACATCCAGCACCGATGGGGCTGAGCAACATCTCCCTGATAGTGCTGCTTTGGAGATGCCGGTGAGAAAGAGGAGGAGGACGGAGAGTTTTCCGAAGCTCCTGTCCCTCAAAACCATTAAGTGGAACAGCAGCTCAGACCAGGCTTCCACACATGAGAGTCACGCTGAGGGTAAAAACAAGGCCATTTGAGAATGTTTCACAAAGTCTTGTCGTGTTATACATCTTTAAACACAGATAGAAAAAACTAAAGAAACTCTTTTACAGCTGGCCAAAAGAGAAAAGCGAAATTCTCTCAGAGCTCAGGTGAACAACATCCCATCTCCAACATCCAGCACCGATGGGGCTGAGCAACATCTCCCTGATAGTGCTGCTTTGGAGATGCCGGTGAGAAAGAGGAGGAGGACGGAGAGTTTTCCAAAGCTCCTGTCTCTCAAAACCCTTAAGTGGAGCAGCAGCTCAGACCAGGCTTCCACACATGAGAGACATGCTGAAGGTAATGATGTCAAATGACCCTTGAACTGTTTTCTGCACATAAAAAACTCAATATAATTGTTAAGAATAATTATGATACGCTATATTGAATTATTATTTGTCTAAAACGGGCTTTTGTTTGATATTGCCCTCTTTAGCTCTTTCTCTAAAGACTATTTCCTGGTCTCAAGAGGATCATGGTCTTGAAGTCCCTCCTCCTTTAGATCCGACGGTTCCTAGACCTCCAGCTCCAGGTGAGTTTACTGCCACGAACCCAAACATTACACACCCTGCTGCCAGCGCTTGACATTTCATATCAAATACAATTAATAATCTTTTAACAGATGGCATTCTGAGCCGTTACGAAATCGGCAGAAAGCTTGGCGAGGGAGGATTCGGCTCCGTCTACGAAGGGAGGCGCTTGGAGGATGGCCTGGAGGTATCATCATGTTCTTACAATATTTAACTGGAATGTTTTGTCCTAATTGGTACATTCATCAAGCTGTAAATGTAACTGCAATTAATGGTTATGTTTTGTTGTTCAGGTGGCAGTGAAATTTGCCAGAAAGCCAATGAACATGAAATACATCAATATTGTAAGTAGAAGATGCTTGCTGGTTTATTTTCTTCAGTGCAATCGTACTGACAGCAATTTGTGAAAAGAAGTCCTCATTTGGGAAGCAAATAATGCTTGCTGTTTCTTCTAGCCTGGTCATCCCACACCCCTTCCGTTAGAGGTGGGCCTGTCCATCCTGGTCAACAGGAGCCCAAAGCTCATGAGATCATTCAGCTGCTGGACTGGCAGGACCAGCCTGAACATTACATCATGGTCCTGGAGCGTCCCTCACCCTGCGAGGATCTGTGTAAGTACTTGAGGCGTCACGGAGGCATCCTCACGGAGGAAACGGCGCAGTACATCATGGCCCAAGCAACCATGGCCGCTTACACCTGCTGTCAGCGAGGAGTGTTTCACCGTGATATTAAGCCGGAGAACCTGCTGCTGAACCCCGAAACCCTCGAGGTCAAGCTGATCGACTTTGGGTGCGGGATCTCTCAAAGACTCTGCCTATCAAACGTTCTGTGGTATGTATTATGCATCAAACCTGAAGTTTGGGAGTGTTTTATTTATCGACACCAGATATTTTTACAGGCTGTAGCATCTCAATCTTACCCGTCAGACAAAATCTTTTTTCCTCAGGCACTCGTCGGTTCTTCCCTCCTGAGTACTTCGTTTCACAAGTACCACGGAGACCAGCTACTGTGTGGTCTCTGGGAGTGCTGTTATTCGTCATGATGTGTGGATACTTTCCCAACTCTAGAGACCTACACATGATCGAGCTCAAGATCTGGTCTGTGCCTGGCTTGTCGTGACGGTAAGACACCATTCATTACAGCAAAGATCAACTAATGAAAATCAAACAAGGAATAGTAACATCCGAGTGGCTAAAAAGATAAATAATGAGATTAATGCATGAATTATAGCTGATTTTCTGACGGTACGGTATGGAATAGTCATATCTCATAGCTTAATACAAAGTGAGCTGGTGTATGTTTAAAGTCATAATCTGACTCTCTTGTCTCTTTCTCATTTTTGCACAGATTGCTGTGACCTGATTCAGTCTCTTCTGCAGCAAAACCAAGCCAGAGGATTGATCTGAGGGACATCCTTCAGCATGAATGGTTTCAGGTACTCAGCTACAGTCATTTAAAATATATTCACGTTACATTTTTAAGGATGATGGCATTTATTTGTATGTGTTATTTAACTATTTCTTTGACCTGAGTCAAAATTCAAAAGGCAATTGTGAAGTATATATTTTTCTTCCAGGTCACCGAGTAAGACGTGAAGAGGAAAATGTAAATAGTGCAAATGAAAGGCAAATATTCCACAGTTCCAGGGTTCCTCAAGTCAGCGTCTGTGGCCTGACACGAGCTCCGATCCTCCGTGCCTTAGCATCTTGCAGGGCTGGCAAGCCTTGGTGTCAAATCTGGCGCCTTGGCTTGAGGCAATAATGTTAGCGTTAGCTGATATTACTTGCCAAGGCACTGGGCGACGATTGCCTGTATGACAGAGCTTCACGTGACGTTTTGGAATGCAGTGGCCAATCAGAGGAGTTTAATTAAGTCGTGTTAAAACTCATCAGTTTAGACAAAGCTCAGAATCAGATGAATGTACAGTGTAAGAGATTAATTTCACAGCGTATACAGCTTCATTGATTATAAGAACAGTTTTATTTTATTTATTTATTTATTTATTTTTTGAGAATGATAAATCAAAGTTAGTGATAATATCACGTTCTATATATAATTCATTCTCTGTTTGAATTACCATGGAAAGGAAACCTTATAGAAACATGTTTTTTTTTTCAAGCGTTCAATGCAAATTCTGTCATATATGCCTTTTAATTAACTTTATATATTTTATTTTTATATATTATGATATACTATGACTATTTGTGTATTGAGATTGAGTCAAATGAAATGTCAATAAACTTGCTATGATATAATACTGATGCCTAAATTGAATTCCTTTCATAAATTGTTGTTTATGGCAACAGAATGTCTTTCAGGTGAAGGGGGTTTAATCATTTTGCTTATTAACTGTATATAAATGAACAGGGTCATCTTTTCCACTTTACATGGCCCCTTATTTTCCTGTTTATGTGTCTGCAAAAGTCAACAATCACGATTTCTCATGTAACTTTATAAAACCCACATTATTTTGCTATGTTGATCTGGATATGCTTTCTATGTTCTTTGCGCTTTGACCGTCAACACCGTTAGCAATGTACGTACTTTTTACAATAAATTTTTCAACAACGTATTGTATTCCTGTTTTTGCTGTAAATGCAAATGCATGATGGGAAATCCATGGACAGTGTTGAGCTCGAGTGCGTAGCACCAATAATGAAGATAAAGCGAATCACCTTTTGTGCGTTTATTTCTTATACTCTGTACATAATCGTTGTACCACGTGCGCTCTTCAACATGCGCTTTTTACTCCGAACACTTCCGTATATAACAACGTAATAACGTAACTACGTAATGTACGTAACATACTACATATATATATACATATATTAAACACAAAAAATAAAAGCCTAAGTTCAGTACAAAAAAGCGAGAGTGTACATACTTTAACAGTCAGTCCTGTAATATTATTGTAACTACACCGCAGAAGATTTATTTTACAGCAACCGCACAGCATTGTGGGATCGCTGCTGTTTGAATTTTGAAATAACGCGGCCTACGGTACCAGAAGTAAACATTTTTGGAAAAAGGGACACGTCTCAGGTTTGTATCCTAAAGTCTATGTTACAAGTCTATGAATATTTTAATATCGGTGACTGCTGATTGTGACACGCTTCTGAACGGTTAACGCCGAAGGAAAAATAAAACAATCTGAGCCTCACAGCTGTAGCACACCGGTTTACTTCGCCGGATTATTACAGAGATTGATTATATCTAGTCGCCATCTCCTCGGCCCACCTTTACTCGCTTGGCAACTCGACGGAGGTGAAACGGAAGAGGGACGTTACCGCGTGCAAATGCAGCATAAAACGCGGCTCAAATAACGCTAGCATGTGTTAACGTTAACCTTTAGACTGACAAAGTAAGCATTAGCCCGGTTAGCTTCCTTCGCTCAGGTTATTATTGCTTTGATTATGTTCTAGAGAAATTTAATCGGGAGTCTTGAAGTCATTGTGGTTTGCACACTAGTATGATTGGCAACATAACGTGTGATAGATGTGACGGTCACTGAATGTAATGTAACGGTCACTGAATGTAATGTAACGGTCACTGAATGTAGGGTAACGTCACTGAATGTAATGTAACGGTCACTGAATGTAGTGTAATGGTCACTGAATGTAATGTAACGGTCATTGAATGTAGTGTAATGGTCACTGAATGTAATGTAACGGTCATTGAATGTAGTGTAACGGTCACTGAATGTATTGTAATGTCACTGTATGTAATGTAACGGTCACTCAATGTAGTGTAACGGTCACTGAATGTAATGTACGGTCACAAGCAAATGTCAGCTCAAATGCGGGCTTTACTTAAACGTCGGTGCATATATCCTAATTTAATTCTGTAAGTTAGGTGTAACTTCGTCCGTTTCTGTTTGTTCCCTGAAGGCCCTGTTCCCTCACTTCGGTGAGCTGACTGGTGTTTCTATCCTGGAGAAGGAGGATCATAATCGAGTGTTTTAAACAACAGATAAAGACAAAAGCTGTGGTTTAGCTGTGAGTCTCGGACGCCTATCGAGAAGAGAATGGCAGCGAAGCAATCTGCGTTGTCCTATGCCTGCTTGCCCACTTATCCTATCCACAGTATCTTAAAGAAGCCTCCAGCACTCTTCAAATTGTCCAAATGTATGTTTAAAATGTTTTACACACTAAGAAAATAGATCCATCCTTCTCATATGAATCACATGAATCACTACGATCATTCAGGTACCAACACAGTAATAAGAATTAAGGGACTGTTTTCAACAGGGTCAGTTTTAGATATTATAAATCAACTATTATTTTCTCTTATGGACTATACGTACATGTCTTACGTGAAATATCGTGTTCAGTACAAAATAAAACATAACATACATTGTGTGTGATCTCTAATTTTGTTAATAGCATTGTTATATAAGCTTTTGACTTCAACTGTACATTACATATATTTAAGAAAAACTATGTAAAAGCCAGAGTAACTCTGAATGTTAACTTGTTACATTTGTTAATGTAAATGTAAAAAAAAGTTTGAATTCTGTAATATGTGCTATTGATCAGTATTTTAATAAAAAATAGAGAAGTTGACATTGTTTTTGTTTTAATTGTGTAAGATGTATAATATTAAATTGTAATTCTCTCCTGTGAAATGACAGGAAATTCCTGGCAACTGAGTTGCGATAAATATACAGTGAAGCATTAAAAAGTACAGCATTTTACTGTAATAATCACAGTAGCCCGTCACGTATTTGGACTCTTTTGTTGTCTTCATGTCCCATGTGCTCTGTGACCTACTTTCTGCTAATTGTCTCATTGTGTTCAGGTGTGTCTAGTTCATTTAGTAATTTCCTGTGTGTATATAAGTTCCAGTCAGCTTCTGTTGAATCGTCCGTTCCTGTCTTTTATGCGTGTGGATGTCTGCCTACCTGCTTGCCTGTATTCTTAGTCGTCCAGTTATATTTATTTGTGTCTTTGCAGGCAAACATGGCATGTACAGTTATGTGTGTGTGTATGTGCACCTGGTATTTATCACTTTATGGGGACCAAATGTCCCCACAAAGATAGGAATACCTGTAAATTTTGACCTTTGAGGATTTTTAGGTCCCCATGAAGAAACAAGCTTATATAACATACAGGATTACATTTTTGAAAATTGTAGGGTTGGTGTAGAACAATAACTCATACAGTCTGTCCTGTATAAACACCATTACACCTATAGAGAGTCCCCATAAAACATGGAAACACAACATGTATGTGTGATCTTTTGTTGTTCCCTCTCTTCCTGAATGGTGCACATTTTCCAGAAGGAGGCAGTGGAGGAACATCTCACTAAAACTGAAGAAAGAGAGAGAAATCAGTAAATTGGTAGAACACTTGAGGACACTTATTTATTTTACATACTGATTTGCACATAACGCTGCACAATATAATTCCTGTTACACTTGAATGTTTAAAGTATATATTTTTATTTATTTTTATTTTTCTATTTTTATTTTTGCTGTGTTGCACATTTTATATTTTGTATATTGTACATAATTCTCTTTATATCTGTCTTGTCTTGTTATCGTGTTGCACTGTAGAGTTTTTGTCACTAAAACAAATTCCTCGTATGTGCAAACATACCTGGCAATAAAGTGATTCTGATTCCAAATGAGCCGACATAATTTTTCAGAGAGAAGTCTATCTTTATGGGAAGAAATGGCATAAAAAGTGGTGGCCAAACTGATTAGAACACTAGTATTTTCAGCAGCTGAAGATGGTTTTAAGTCATTTATATTGTTTGCTGTAGTGTGTCAAAAAATATCAGTTTACATTTCCATACATTTTATTTTCCAGCAACTGTGATAATCCAGTGAGATTTCTGTTTGCACAAGGAGTCAATGTTCAGCCAATGCTCCACACAGAGATCTGATCAAGTATAACATACTACAATTAAACAATAATGAAACTATGCATTGACCGGAGTATATAATATTTCACCAGTAGTATCTATACTTTCACTCAAGTAATGGATTGGTGTACTTTGTCCACCTCTGGAAACAGATTAAATTCAGAAGAACTGTGGAAACATCTCCAAGATGCTTCAAGATAAAGCTTTTAGGCACTTCTATAAAAATAAAACTGTAAAAAGAGGATGCTGTCAGAAAATAATGCAATTAACAGATTTTCTTAATCAACTTATATAACCTAAATTACATCAACATTTGATGTGGCCATATCTTGTGTTTAAAGCAAGCTTTGGCCAAGGCGCACTTCAACGTGCGCGTAGTTTTAACTTTCACACACACACACACACACACACACACACACACAGTCATCTCCGCGTCAAGAAAACGTTTAGCGCTTTACACTCTTGCCCTGAGACCGTTTCGCGCACTTAGCCCATTTCCAGTCGCGTGCGCGCGTGCGCTCGAATGCCCAGAGTTCGGTGTCGCGCGCATTCCAAATCGCCGCTCAGTCATGTGACGTGATGACGTAACAAACAAAATTAGAACGTTCGTGCGCGGCGCTTTGATCTTAAGAATTCAGTTTTCGCACTTTTGTCATTGAAGTTGATGATACAGAGTTACTTGTCCAAGTGAAAAAACTGCTTTCATGGCACTGAAAAGAAAACCAAGTTCTAGCGCTCAGGTGAACGATTTCCATCCAAGTGCATCCCCAACATCCAGCAGCACTGTGACTGATATGTCTGCTAGCGCTGCTGAAGAAATTGAGATGTCTGAGAGAAAGAGGAGGAGGACGGAGAGTTCTCAGAAGCTGCTCTCCTCAAAACCATTAATTGGAGCTCAGACCAGGCTTCCACACATGAGAGTCACGCTGAGGGTAAAACAAGGCCATTTGACAGTGTTTCACAAAGTCTTGTCGTGTTATACATCTTTAAACACAGATAAAAAAACCCCAAGAAACTCTTTTACAGCTGGCCAAAAGAGAAAACGAAAATTTCTCAGCGCTCAGGTGTACAACATCCCATCTCCAACATCCAGCACCGATGGGGCTGAGCAACATCTCCTGATAGTGCTGCTTTGGAGATGCCGGTGAGAAAGAGGAGGAGGACGGAGAGTTTTTCCAAGCTCCTGTCTCTCAAAACCATTAAGTGGAGCAGCAGCTCAGACCAGGCTTCCACACATGAGAGTCACGCTGAGGGTAAAAACAAGGCCATTTGAGAATGTTTCACAAAGTCTTGTTGTGTTATACATCTTTAAACACAGATAAAAAAACAAAAAAAACTCTTTTACAGCTGGCCAAAAGAGAAAACGAAAATTTCTCAGCGCTCAGGTGAACAACATCCCATCTCCAACATCCAGCACCGATGGGGCTGAGCAACATCTCCCTGATAGTGCTGCTTTGGAGATGCCGGTGAGAAAGAGGAGGAGGACGGAGAGTTTTCCAAAGCTCCTGTCTCTCAAAACCATTAAGTGGAGCAGCAGCTCAGACCAGGCTTCTACACATGAGAGTCATGCTGAAGGTAATGATGTCAAATGACCCTTGAACTGTTTTCTGCACATAAAAAACTCAATATAATTGTTAAGAATAATTATGATACGCTATATTGAATTATTATTTGTCTAAAACGGGCTTTTGTTTGATATTCCCCTCTTTAGCTCTTTCTCTAAAGACTATTTCCTGGTCTCAAGAGGATCATGGTCTTGAAGTCCCTCCTCCTTTAGATCCGACGGTTCCTAGACCTCCAGCTCCAGGTGAGTTTACTGCCACGAACCCAAACATTACGCACCCTGCTGCCAGCGCTTGACATTTCATATCAAATACAATTAATAATCTTTTAACAGATGGCATTCTGAGCCGTTACGAAATCGGCAGAAAGCTTGGCGAGGGAGGATTCGGCTCCGTCTACGAAGGGAGGCGCTTGGAGGATGGCCTGGAGGTATCATCATGTTCTTACAATATTTAACTGGAATGTTTTGTCCTAATTGGTACATTCATCAAGCTGTAAATGTAACTGCAATTAATGGTTATGTTTTGTTGTTCAGGTGGCAGTGAAATTTGCCAGAAAGCCAATGAACATGAAATACATCTATGTTGTAAGTAGAAGATGCTTGCTGGTTTATTTTCTTCAGTGCAATCGTACTGACAGCAATTTGTGAAAAGAAGTCCTCATTTGGGAAGCAAATAATGCTTGCTGTTTCTTCTAGCCTGGTCATCCCACACCCCTTCCGTTAGAGGTGGGCCTGTCCATCCTGGTCAACAGGGAGCCCAAAGCTCATGAGATCATTCAGCTGCTGGACTGGCAGGACCAGCCTGAACATTACATCATGGTCCTGGAGCGTCCCTCACCCTGCGAGGATCTGTGTAAGTACTTGAGGCGTCACGGAGGCATCCTCACGGAGGAAGCGGGCGGCGCAGTACATCATGGCCCAAGCAACCATGGCCGCTTACACCTGCTGTCAGCGAGGAGTGTTTCACCGTGATATTAAGCCGGAGAACCTGCTGCTGAACCCCGAAACCCTCGAGGTCAAGCTGATCGACTTTGGGTGCGGGATCTCCTCAAAGACTCTGCCTATCAAACGTTCTGTGGTATGTATTATGCATCAAACCTGAAGTTTGGGAGTGTTTTATTTATCGACACCAGATATTTTTACAGGCTGTAGCATCTCAATCTTACCCGTCAGACAAAATCTTTTTTCCTCAGGCACTCGTCGGTTCTTCCCTCCTGAGTACTTCGCGTTTCACAAGTACCACGGGAGACCAGCTACTGTGTGGTCTCTGGGAGTGCTGTTATTCGTCATGATGTGTGGATACTTTCCCAACTCTAGAGACCTACACATGATCGAGCTCAAGATCTGGTCTGTGCCTGGCTTGTCGTACGGTAAGACACCATTCATTACAGCAAAGATCAACTAATGAAAATCAAACAAGGAATAGTAACATCCGAGTGGCTAAAAAGATAAATAATGAGATTAATGCATGAATTATAGCTGATTTTCTGACGGTACGTGGTATGGAATAGTCATATCTCATAGCTTAATACAAAGTGAGCTGGTGTATGTTTAAAGTCATAATCTGACTCTCTTGTCTCTTTCTCATTTTTGCACAGATTGCTGTGACCTGATTCAGTCTCTTCTGCAGCAAAACCCAAGCCAGAGGATTGATCTGAGGGACATCCTTCAGCATGAATGGTTTCAGGTACTCAGCTACAGTCATTTAAAATATATTCACGTTACATTTTTAAGGATGATGGCATTTATTTGTATGTGTTATTTAATTATTTCTTTGACCTGAGTCAAAATTCAAAAAGGCAATTGTGAAGTATATATTTTTCTTCCAGGTCACCGAGTAAGGCGTGAAGAGGAAAATGTAAATAGTGCAAATGAAAGGCAAATATTCCACAGTTCCAGGGTTCCTCAAGTCAGCGTCTGTGGCCTGACACGAGCTCCGATCCCTCCGTGCCTTAGCATCTTGCAGGGCTGGCAAGCCTTGGTGTCGTCTGGCGCCTTGGCTTGAGGCAATAATGTTAGCGTTAGCTGATATTACGTAATTGCCAAAGGCACTGGGCGACGATTGCCTGTATGACAGAGCTTCACGTGACGTTTTGGAATGCAGTGGCCAATCAGAGGAGTTTAATTAAGTCGTGTTAAAACTCATCAGTTTAGACAAAGCACAGAATCAGATGAATGTACAGTGTAAGAGATTAATTTCACAGCGTATACAGCTTCATTGATTATAAGAACAGTTTTATTTTATTTATTTATTTATTTATTTATTTTTGAGAATGATAAATCAAAGTTAGTGATAATATCACGTTCTATATATAATTCATTCTCTGTTTGAATTACCATGGAAAGGAAACCTTATAGAAACATGTTTTTTTTTCAAGCGTTCAATGCAAATTCTGTCATATATGCCTTTTTAATTAACTTTATATATTTTATTTTTATATATTATGATATACTATGACTATTTGTGTATTGAGATTGAGTCAAATGAAATGTCAATAAACTTGCTATGATATAATACTGATGCCTAAATTGAATTCCTTTCATAAATTGTTGTTTATGGCAACAGAATGTCTTTCAGGTGAAGGGGGTTTAATCATTTTGCTTATTAACTGTATATAAATGAACAGGGTCATCTTTTTCCTCTTTACATGGCCCCTTATTTTCCTGTTTATGTGTCTGCAAAAGTCAACAATCACGATTTCTCATGTAACTTTATAAAACCACATTAATGTGCTATGTTGATCTGAATATACTTTCTATGTTGAGCTTTGATTTGAAAGTAAAAAAAACAACTCTTTGTGCTGTTTGCGTTCAGTGGATACTCTCCAAAATGGCACTATAGGGGGACACTGAGAAGAATTGTTGAAAAAATTCATTTGGGTTTTTTTCTCTTGCACACAAAAAGCATTCTCTTAAAATTACGACAGAACCACTGATGTCTCATGGACTGTTGTAATGATGTCCTTGCCATGTTTCTGGACCTTGATCGTGTGAGAACATGGCGGGTCAGAGGCTCATGGGATGCATCAAAAATATCTTAATTTGTTTTCCAAAGATGAATGAAGGTGTTACAGGTTTGAACGATATTAATAACTGAATTTTCATTTTTGGATAAACTATCCCATTAAGCACTGGTATGTCGTTAAAAGGGGATACTAACCTCGGAGGATTTTATATAATTTTTATAGCTAATTATAACAAATTTTATATGTTTTTGTCATTTCTATCACATATCACATAGCATGCATCAAAACATTTATTTTGCATAAAGCAATCAGTGAAATATTAAGATAAATTTTCAAATGTTATAATGTTTATATGCTTTTGTACTTAACCTGAAATTTAATAAAACACAGCAAGGAAGATTAAAATAACTTCTTTGGTTGTTTCACACAAACACTTTGAGGACTGTTGACACGTAAAAATAAAAACAAGGGATAAATGATCAACTTTTGGATAAATGGTAACTTTTTAATGACAAATGATACATTTGAATGATACACAACTGTTCATGTTTCAAACTGTACTTAAAATAATCATTTGTTTTGTTAATTTGTCAGTTAAGTTAAAAACTGCCATTGCACAGTTTACTCTTTAAGACAACCAATCAGATTTTAGGTTGTTTTTTTTTTAAATCTCATCCAACATGCCACAGTAGATGGAATGGAAGTAAGATGTTACTGGGCAGTGAGACATGTGATGATTGTCATTATACATTTTGGAGAGCATTGCAATTACAGAAACATATTAGCTTATTATGGCTGGTCAGTCAGTGACAGGATTTAGATAAAGTTGGACGAGGCACATTGTCACTCAGCCACACCGCTCTGTTAGGTTGTCATGACAACCAGATGCATGCAGCCTGATTTCAGCCTAGTGAGCGAAGGCTATAGCCTGTCTGGTCTGATCACGGAGAAGAGCTGTAGCTCAGATTGCTTTAGGTGTCAGAACACACACACACACACACAGCGCATGGCCGTTTGCTGCAATGGGGCTGCGTGGTTCAATATGTGGACAATGGAGGAATAGAAGAAGGTTACCTGGTCTGATGAATCACATTTTCTTTTAGATCAGGTGGACGGCTGAAAGCCGAAGGCAGGCTGGTCGAGGCGGTGTTTTGAACAATGTTCAAGAACGGTTTGAGGAACAAAGAGTTCAAGGTGTTTCTCTGGTCATTCTGCTGATTTCAATCTGATTCAGCTTCTGTAGGATCAAACAAATCCAATCCATGTGCGCCCACCTCGTTCAGGACTTACAGGATCTGCTGACAATGTCTTGGTGCCGGAGACCGCAGGACGTGTTCAGAGCTCTAAAAATATAATATTTTGAATTACACACTTCTATATGACTTGAGACACTCCGCAGACAGAGTTAAAAACGCAACGCAGTGGTCAAAGACATCTATCTATATCAAATACACACAGGAAAACGACTGAAAAACAGCACATGGATTCACTATAGGAGTGCTTTATACCCATGATTATACAAAAAAGACAAATAATTAGACACCCAGATCTTGCTCTCAGCAATACAGGTAGAAAAATGCACAATGTCCACATGTTGATCGGGTCTTGATTGAATATAAATCTGCCTATCTGTCATAATTACAGTCAGGAGATCTTAAATACACATACTAAAAATAAGGAACTCAATATTGGCCCCTGTGGGACACCAGTATGAACAGGACCATCCTTAAATGTATAGCCGCCCATAAAAACAAATTTACTGCGGTCTTTAAGACGGTAGCTCAACCAGCCAAGAAATGTCTCTGACAAATCAAATGCAGCATAAACCTCTAATGTCAACCTTAATGCGGTTGAATCTCACGAATAATGCACTTTAAGCAGCTGCATTATCGATATCTTTCACTGAATGACAGATATACTTCCTGACCTCCCTCATCGAACAAGACATCTGACGTTGTGACCTTCACGTCGTGATAAAAACGATCATTTTATCAGTTTGTCATGCAGTAAAATCACCCATTAAAATGTAACATCTTTATTTTCCGAGAACAGCTTTGTGTCTATTTCGTAGCGTTACTCACAACTATGGATCATGGTTTCGCTAGGCCTTACGGCACCAGCCCCGGTGGAGCTTGGAAACTGATGAAAAATGCACAAAACGGTAAATTATTACAAATATCAGTACAAAATTGCTCATTATAACAGCTGCAATACGGAGTTCAGAGGGCACTGATAGAGCTGAGGAAGGCAATCTGTCTTTACTCGAAACTTGGATTAACACACTACCAGTTTTAGTACGAGTACAACTGGTGACATTAGCATTAGTATTCAAGATCATGTCTGGCTCAGTGACAGCTCAGACACGCAACAGTCATGCGCCGCGACGCAAAGCTCTAGAGACTTCGCGATCTGGTTCAAGGCTAAAGTACAATGCGTTCTTGGGAGAAGGAAAACCGAGGGACCCCATGTGCAGAGACATGCAAAGACAGGGCCCCCCCCAGACAGAGAGGATCATGGGCCATGCAGAAAGTCCCACTTAGCAACTGAACCAGTGAGGAGCGTCCGTAATTTAATGTGAACGAGTATGATTTTCATATCAAATCCGGAAAGAGCTTTTTTTTGGTTATGAATGAAACGGTTTTAATTGCGAGCAGAAGCACTGTGTATTATCTTTATAAAACAGGATAAATGGATGAACTACTTCAAGACGGCGAGAGCAGGTCGAACCCAGAACATAAACACAAACCTCTGAAACAAGAGCACAAACTGAATTAGATTATAAGCATTTATCAGTGCTATCTATACACTTCTTAACATCCGGCTTGATGGCTCTGAATACCATCTGTTGTGTACCTGCTCCATCTACTGGGGGGAAAAAAATGCATTGAAAAAAAAAATGCAATGCCAAAAATAAAAGTCCCACATAATAAGGTCTCTTAAAGCGTACGGATTTTGCTGATTTATTTTCATTTTTTATGTTTCTACTGATATATTTATTAACATTAAATCGTACCGTGTAAAAAAAATAAAACAACAAAACAGGAAAGGTTGTTATTCCATTAAAATACGTTACCTGTAGATGACGCTGTTTTATAACAATCGTGGCATTTAAAGCACCTGTTATAATAATGATTTAGCACGAGCAGAGATCCTTCAGGAATTAATACCATAAAATATGATAACATAACGTACAACAAATATCGTTCAGGGAGGCCATCACCTGCTTTGTGCACAACCGTGTCATAGTAACCATGCTTTACGCCCTATTATAATGGTTATTACTACTTCAAAATCATATCAATCTTTTATCTTTTTCAATTAGTATTGGAGGCCTACACAATCGTTGTGTAGTGTGATGCATGTCTACGGTGATGCTGAAGTAATGCGAGTGTGTAGTGACCGAGGTATTCATTCGTCAACTTGTTGCCCTCGAGCGCTGTCTCTGTCATTATACACCGCTCGTCTTCACGAGCACGCAGGGAGGGCAAGTCCGGACCGAAGTATGGGTGTGACAAAAAGAAAATAGGCGTTGCTTTTGTCATTCAGGAGTAAAATGAAACGAGACGCGAGCGAGACGTGATTTTGACGGCCGCGCGAAGACTCGCTCCGGACCCGGTCGCCGCGCGCGGACCCGAAACACGAACCGACTCCGAATCGCCGGCTGCGAGAGACGCGTACACGGATTTGTGATGAAAAGGCGAGAAACGGAGCTGAAATAAGGTGCGTTCGCGTGACATATGCGCGTATCGGCTGGTTTTGTTTACGCCGGAGCTCTTCCCGCTGAAAGGAACGGGCTCGCGGGGAGCGTTTCGCTGATTGGAAACGGGGGCTTTCTGGTTTGGCGCGTCGCGTCGCGTCGCGTCTCTGTCGGTGAGGTCGTGCGCGAGGCGCCGCGAGGGGCTTGATTAGTCGTTCGCCGCAAACGTAAAAGCGTAAGGTTGGTTACATTTTAACCTTTTAACTAGGTTAACGTGCTCCGTGGGTGTCAACAACAAACACCGTCACTTTGAAGCTAAACTTTGGGAAAGTGTTGAAGTGTATTTTTTACGACAAGAAATAGGACGCGTGGTGTATTAGAAGTTGGTACAGTAACCTATATGTTAACCAGTGATATCTGTCTATCTATCTATCTATCTATCTATCTATCTATCTATCTATCTATCTATCTATCTATCTGGCTGCATGTGCACGTCTGTCTTTATGTCAGTGATGGGTAGTTAGATAGACATAAGCTGAATGTGGACTGCATGCATATTTAATGCAATTCTTTTGCCTTTTTGTTGTTCTTTCTTTAGGCCTCTGGCATTCTCTGTGTCTGTCTTTCTTTCCTTTAAAATCCGGCACAATGCTGCGTAAGTTCAGTTCAGAGGGCGCCTTGTTGGAGCTGGATTTCCTGCCCTGGGGGATAGAGATGGGACCCCGGACACCTTGGACGATCAGCCAGATGGAGCCTCAGCCTCCTATCCTTGCACCCCAGATGCAAAGTCAGGGAGTGCTGGAAAGGGGGAGCTTAAGAGAGATCACAGCATTAGTGTGGAAAATCTGGTGGACTTGGAGAAGGACCCCGGGTTACTGAAAGTGACGAATCTTAATGAGAGTTTTAAAGCGTACAGCGACAGCCAGCTCACTGCCAACGTCAAAGGCAGCTGTGAGAGTGTGGGAAAGTGTGAAGGCCAGCCCTACTCGACGTCATCCTCGCTGAAATCCGGCCATATGCCCGTCTCCCCGAAACCTCCCCACCATCACCGGCAGCAGGCTCGGGCCAAACTGACAGCTGCTAAATTACACCTTAAAAGCTTGTTTGGACAGGTAGGTTCTTTAGAGTATAGATAATGACATTCAGAAAACTAATTCAAAAATCACGTGGACAGTTTGATCATTCATCAGGACACAATTCTAAACATTTTTCAACTGGTCCGATTTAATTATTATTAATATTTTTTTTTTATTCCTAAATATAGCAGTTTTAAATGTGTTTTTAACAACTAACACTACTGTTGAAAAGTTTGGGGTCGGTATAATTATTTTAAATTTTTAAAATGCTTTCGAAATGCATCTCAAGCTCACCCAGGCTGCATTTGTGTTCAAATATTATTCAGATTTTAAATAGCTGCTCTTTATTTCAATGTGTTTAATTATGTAATTTATTCTGGTGTATCAAAGTTGAATTTTCAGCATCATTACTTCAGTGTCACATATTTCAAAAATCATTATAATGTATTGTTTTGCCCCTCAAGAAACATTATTATTATTACAGTTAAAAACAATTGTGCTCCTTCATATTTTGTTGAAATGTGACACTGATTTCTGATTAATAGCGTTTTAAAATGAAAGTATTTTGTAACATTATACACTAGCTGTCGTTCCGATCAGTTCAGTGTGTCCTTGGTCAGTAAAATTATTCTTCTAGAAAGAAAATATTACAGACGCCAAATGAACTGAACGGCACTGTCGTTCTGATTTGTTTTTGAAACACACACACACACACATTGGTTTTTGTGGTTTGTGGTGACCCTCCCTAAATGTAACAGTTTTATACCGTACAAATCTAACCACTGTAGTGTAAATCAGTGACGGCCATATTCATAATTACTTGCAAAAGTATGGCTTAGAGCGGCGGACCTCACTGATTCATTTATCATTGTCCACCCAGTCTAGCTTAGGCCAAGACAATCAGAAAAGCTTCAATATGTCAGCCAGCTGGATAACATTATCTCAATTGAGTTTGCAGAATTTGCAAAAAAGTGGTACTTTAAACGTCACAGAAACCAATAAATAAAAGATCATGTAACAGAGTAAGCACTGGACTGATATGGCAAAACACCGGTCCTTCAGCTGGTCTGAAACTTTCTCCCACTGGCCCGGGGCCATCGAACCATCTTTATTGTTGAACCCTGTTTATATTTTGTACAGTACAAGATGTCTTTCACATACATCAGGAGCAGCTCTGCTTATTCAGAACTCGCAGGCCAAGTGTGATGAAGTCAAAGACACGAATGCAGTTGCATTACACAAGTGTCCAAGCTGACCGTGAATCGGTTTTACCCCCGAGATATAATGCTGCTTTGTCCAAACAGCGAAAGGAGAAGCGAGCTCTGAAAGGGGAACTGAATGTTCTGGCGTCGTAGAAAGGGAATCGCGCTATTGATGCAAATGCGCGCGTTTTTTTTTTTCTGTTCGATGACAATAGCGTGGCAAGAAATCGCGAAGAGATACAAAATCGGTCGTTCTTTGTAATATTTTGGCCTCTGATAGATCCGGCTTTGTGAGAATGCTTTCCATGACGTAACGCCTCCATGACATTTGTTTAAGTCATGGAACATTTGTGTAAATGATACTTCCTTAAAGTCTTGAATCAAGTCGTGTCATCGTGACAGTGTTATGCGTATCGGTGACCTCTTGCTCTTCTGCACTCAAGGGTTCGCCGCAGTCTTCTCATTCAAATCTGGCCAATGCAGAGCACAGAGAGAACGTCACCAGGTAAAGTCAACCGCCTCCGTTTTATCGTTTGGCCTGTTCTCCGTCAAAACAAGACCTTGCCGGCCCATTGTTATTGATTCCGCACCATTATTATTTTTTTCTTCTGGATGTCTTTGTAACGTATCCTCTCACCCTCTTGTCTCTCTCAGCGCTAAAGAGAGGCGTTCTCGAATGCCTTTCCTCCGCCAGTGGAGTCAGGTGGGCCACGGCAAAGCTCGGCTCAGCAGGGCGGAGATGGAAAGTTGGGCCAAGTCCCTCGACGCGTTGCTGGAAAGCAGAGGTGAGCGCTCGAGTCGCCAGGCGGCTGGTCAAAGGACGCCCGCGAGACACTGCTGCGTCACGCGGGCCATGCTAGAGCAAAGCTGTTGTTCCGCTAACTTTGACCTGGAACGCTGTTCTTGGAAATTGAGATATTTATGGCCGACTGCCCATCCATGCTTGAAATGTTGTTTTAATGAAAATGATACGTGCAGAGAGCGTCATATCCTGCCTAATATTAATACCGGTAACATAATAAACTAGAATTAAAGAATGTATACTTTAACGCAGCAAGGGCGCAGTAGGTTTGTCAAAATTGATGGTAAAGACGTTTATTAAAAAAGCTTCAATTTGACTAAATCAGTTTACACAAAAATAATTAAGGTTTCAACTAGAGCTGTCAAACGGTTAATTACGACTAATCGCATCAAAAAGAAACGTTTTGTTTATGTAATATATATGTGCGTGTATTGTGCATATAAGAATACGTTTAAGAAAAATATACTGAATGTGTTTATATAAACTATATAAATGCAAATAATATATACTGAATGTGTGTACATATACATAATAAATACACAGTACGCATTGCATATATTACATGAAAACGTTTATTTTGAATGCGATTAGTGTTTTACAGCACTATTTTTTTATATATTTATATATTTATATAATTAGAAATGTTTCTTGAGCAGCAAAGCAGCGTATTAAATTGACTTCTGAAGGATCATGGGACACGTTAGACTGGAGTAATGATGCTAAAAGTTGCTCTGCAAATCACTGATTTTATTACTGTATTAATCAAAATACAGTAAACCGCAATAGATTAGCTGTACGTCTGATCAATTTATGAACAGTATTGCACAGGCCAGGTTGGTTTGTGTTCAGTATAATTCCGCGGTTCAGTTAAGAAACTCATTTGTTACATCATTGAAACACCCTTGAAACTGCTTCCTCTTGACATTGAGGAACCGCTTTCATGTGTAGCTTGAGGCACGAGTTTCCGGAGAATTCCCAAATAACATGGAACGAGATGAAGAAACTAGATAACGGGTAATAATGAGCTTTCCCCTCAGAGGCCGGGAGCACGGATCTGTAACCGCACGAATTAAACCACCAAGAGTTTTAACGTTTTCAGAAGGAAATGAGAGTGGAGCTTGTTTGGGCTCGATGCCAGGATTCTGTGAACGACTTTTAACGGATAAAAGAGTCCAAGCACAAGGTCTCTTGATAGGAGTGACGTTCAGTTGGATTTCTTAGAAAAGCAACAGACGGGATGAATTGTGGTATCATTGAAGTTCACAGTGTTTAGTACTGAATATGTTTGGGAGCAATAATAAGTAAGCAATGATAATTACTGCTGACCTTGAATGGGAGAATGAAATGCATGTCTCGTAGCAAGTTCTAAGAAACTAGGCTTTTATTATTAGTGCAGCTTGCAAACAGTGGACTAATGGTGATATGGTTATGTTTCGCACCTGACGTCATGGTTCTTTATTATTAAGAGCACTTAATGATTAACAGGATCTGGTCATTTAAATCTCTTGGACAGCTGCTGAACTGAGAAAAGTAGTAGTAATTTTTTTTAATTGGAAGTAGATTATCAACGTGACAGACCTCTTATAAATCTAATAATACACATGAAGCACAACTGAGACTGTTTGCACACAGTGTAATATGGATTCAGTCTAGTCTGCCACGGCTGTTTTGGAAACTAGTACTGTACATATATACATAATACTGTTGGTGCTTTCTTTAAATAGGGTATTGTTTAATGGGAAAAAAACAAATCCCACGGAGAGATCTAACTGTGATTCATCACATCCAAAATAACAATGTACTGTGTATATTTATTATGGATAAGTACAAAAACATGCAAGTATATATTTAAGAAATTTGATATTAAGTATATTTATATATGATATAAAAATACATTTTATGCATATACATGTAAATAATTTCCAAATATATACAGCATGTGTGTATTTCTATAAACCGTACATTATAAATAACATGTTTGTGTACTGTGGTTATGTACAAACTTTAATTTGGGAATTAATCGCAATAATCATTTGACAGCAATAATTTGTATTTTCTTTTGCTTTGAAAATGTTAAGGCTGCGATGCCTCTTAAATTACAACCATTTAAATTATACTGTAATTGTATAATTACTTCCATGTAATCTGTAATCTGATATTTCTTGAATTTTCCATATTACAACATTTCTGAAAGCAACACAGCAACATTTCTAAAAAAAAAAAAAAAAAAATACACTCATTGAGCAAACATCCTGCGGCCTATTTCTACAGCATGATTGGAAATGAATAAATTGTATTTTTGCTGTGATTGGTTCAACTATAATATTCAGAATTGTCTGGAAAAAATATTTATCATTAACTATAAACTTATTTTTCATGCTTTATGTCATTACTTTTTTATTTGTATTTATTTTTTATTTTATTTTTTAACTTTCATTTCCTATTTTATAATATAATATTTATACAATTATTTATTTATCTAACTATTTATGTTTATTTTCATCTTAATTTATCCCCAAATTTATTTCCAGATTTATGTCTACTTTTACTTTTCCATCTGTCGTTTGAATGATTTTGTAGAGTGTGTGCCGGGTGTTTTTTGGTGTCTGGACTGGATGAAATGTGGGAACAGCAGTATGTTGTAACTCCCGAGCCCTGCCCCCGTCCAACATCTATTTTCTCACTTCAGAGTGTCGCAACCTGCAGTTTAAGTGTTTTGAGAAAAACAGAGGGAAGGAAGGCCTGTGACGTGAGATAAACCCTCATGATATCCCTGTCCAAAGCTGTGTAATGTGACGCGTGTGGGTGTGTGGCTGAACACACGTCTGAGTCTCTAACCCCCATTCGTAAACAGAAATAGCTGCTTGTTCTCCCCAAAGTTCATTACGGTTCTTTCTCTTCAGTGGGCGTCACGGTCTTCGAGGCCTTCCTGCGATCCGAGTTCAGTGAAGAAAACCTGCAGTTCTACACGGCCTGTGAGCAGTACGGACAGTCGTCCAATAAATTCAGCCTGCAGAGACGGGCCAAAATGATTGCTGAGACTTACATCCAGCCTGGTGCTCCCAGAGAGGTAGAGTTATCCGCATCCGTTTACTGCTTTAAAAAGATCATCTCCAAAATGTCCAAGCTGTTTTTTCTCATACAATGAAAATACATAGCAATAGTCCATGTGACAAATTTCAGCAATGCCACAGACGTTTTAAATTAGCCTTTAAATGTTGGAAATAGAGTTTTTGACAAATCTATCATAGAGTTAAATAAATATATTGGTCATTTTAGAGCTTCTTAGTCCGTGAAAATTAATAAAAGCTAAATAAATTCCAGTCCTTACACAAATTTGTCATATGACTACAGAAGAATATTTTTGTATGATTTAATAAAAAAAAAAAAAAAAAAAAATATATATATATATATATATATATAATATTATTATTATTATTATTATTTATTATTATTATTATTTATTTATTTTTTGAGCTTGATACATTATTGATGATTTATAAAAGCAAAGTAAATTTATCTTACAAATCTCAGTGACTTCAGAAGAAAAATAGCACTGTATGTAATAACTTTTTTTCTGTGTGCATTATACAAGTAAATTTCGGGCTTTCCTTGCACAAATCTCATGTTTATATTATTTATATTCATGTACTCTCAAGTCTTTCATATGTCTTCAGAAGTCTGAAGCATACATTTTTGAAAAACCAATAACAAAAATGAATTTTTAGCACTTGATAGCATTGGTCTATATTATAAAAATTCGGTACATTTTGGTAATTTCCTCACACAAATCTACCATGTGACTTTAGAAGACATATTATTGCTCTTTTGTTGATTTTGGTGGCTTCTTTTGTCATCATTTGTGAGTCACTGAGTCATTTAGCAGATGCTTTTATCCAATGTAAATAATATAATATTAATCGGTTTTCTTTGCCTTGTCTGTTATAAAAGCAAAGATCATTTTGACTATCCTTCAGAATATTTGTGAACCGTCAATGTCTTTTCCCACCACTTTCAGGTGAACCTGGACAGTAAGACGAGAGAACTGACCCTGGAGCTCCTCAAAGCCCCCTCGCACACGTGCCTCTCTCACGCCCAGAGGCGCATCTACTGCCTCCTGGAAATGGACTGTTACCCCCGTTTCCTCCAGTCGGAGATCTACCTCGCATTACTGAGGGATTCATATGAAAACTAAGAGCGGGCGAAATGTCCGAAAGCGGGTTCATCCTAAAAACTGAACGGACATCATGCGTGGACAGTGGAGACTGCAAACGTCTAAAATCATCGGAACTACTGAAGAGAAACAGAAAGGGGATCGTCTTGAACGCCATCGTCTTGAGGCAATGAGGAATGAAGTGCTTCGAACATTTTACAAGCAGGAGTTTTACTTGCTAGATATCACTGGACTAAATGGCATGTTGACCGGCAACAAAAGGAAGAAACACGTCTGGCAAGAAAGGGCTGTTCAGTGAAAGTCTGGAGCGATCATCAGGGTCAGACCATCCTTTGACTCCACCTGCATGTGGTTACAAAGAAATGGCACTAACGACTCATTCCTCAAATTTATCAATAATTATAGAATATAGCTAAATGCATAAACGAAAACTCCAGCTCTCAGCAAGACAAAAATTCAAACGGCCCGCTATCCGAATAAGCAATATGAACACCATTACGTTAAATAAAAGTTGAAAGCGTCCTCGGAGGCCAGACGGATGGTTTGTGTTTAAAATGCGTATTAGCACACTGTGATTTTACGGTCACGGATTGCATACTAAAGCTGCTGTACAAGTCATTCGTTTCAATACTTTTGACTCGAGATAAAGATCTGGGCCCGGTTGCATGGAAGTCTTTAAGCAATTTGACTTAGGGCTATTCCCGAGGGGGGAAAAAACTCCCTGAGCTAAGAGATTTCTTTTTAAGATCGTTGCAACAAACGTCACCGATACCGAAGTGTTTAAACGAAGCATTTCACAGTAGTTTCTGGCAACATATGGTGACGGGCGCCGCAGTTGCCATAGTTACCACAATAAATACAAACTTAACTAAAACGCCAACAAATAAACGAGCGCTGGCTGTTTCTACGTCGCCTTGTATGCAGGCGTTACCGAAGAAAGCGCCCTTTCTTCTATCAGGAAGATAAAACATTACACAAATCTAACTAATTAAAGGCATACATTAATTTATATCGTTATTTCATGTAATAATTGATTAATAATCGTTTACATATTTATAATAATCGATATTAATCTCAATTACAACTCCATTTTCCTAACAAAATACATAATTGAAAACCTGCAAGTCAAGTTTTTTACAGTTTCATGTTACGGTAGTCATTGCCATACTATGCATATATTATATTTTATTTGCGCAGGTCTTAAAAATGTCCCAAGTGTTTAATCTGTGCTTGAAAATCCTAAAAATACTGCGTTTAAGATTACTTGAAGCCGTTTTGATCCCTTACATTTATCAAGGTGAAATGGTTGCCAGGGACTTTGTAGCAACACTTAAGCGAAGACTTAAGCGATTAAGGGAAATACTTAAGTGACAGCCTTAACTTCCCTTAAGTAAACCCTGCCATCCATGTTTCTCTAAGGGTACCTTTAACCTTATAATTAAGGGTTTTCTTGTCTTAAGGGTCATGCAACCGGCCCTTGGCCCTTTTAAAAATCTAAATAGTACGAACTGATGTTATTATAAAGGTTTTTTAGGTAATTGTAGAAGTCGGTAAATGTCACACATACTTAAATGACACTCTAAATGGTTTAAAATGCAGACATCAGTGCTAATACCATCCCATAAGCACACATACATTTCCTACTTCTTCAGTTAAAGAGCAAATGATCTGAAGAGCACTGTATTCTTATTATTGTGCACCTATGTCCACTTGATCATCTGAAAGGCAACATTTTTATCACGTATATTCCAGATGAACGCACACAGTGAAAACTTGAGAATGAAGGGCTGTGATGTGCTGTTTGTATTTTAGTGGCTCTAGATGATATCTGCTGTGACTGACACACTGAAGACGGTACATGTATTATTACTGTAGACATGCGCTAATGTTCTCCAAGGCTTAAATCTGTTCGAGTATACTATAAATGATTTCCTTAAGGGAATGATGTAATTATGTGATCAGTGTACAAGAATGAGCATCAGATGACCATTAAGAGTCTTTATGTTTGTTTGAGAGCAGAGATGAAATTGAATCGAAAGGAACAAAATGTTCAACCATTTAATTTATTTCCACAAAAAAAAAAAAAAAAACGTCTGTACTTGCATAGACCCGTTTGTAAAAAAACATGATAAAAGATCATATTATAGAATTGCGATTATAAAAGCACAAGCCATAAAATGAATAGCTGTAGTTTATAAATAGGACTGATAAAAAAATAAAAAAAAAAGTTACATATGGCTGTTGATGTTATTTTCATTAGAGGTCTTTTTCACTTTTGTGGTTTAATAAAAATTTCTAAAAATCTTTTTTTCCTCATTTCTTTGCGATGCCCTTTTCTGTTCTTAAAGGGACAGTTCATCCAAAAACAAAATGTCCGTCATTAATTAGTCACACTCATGTTGTTTCAAATGAAGACATTTTGAATTTAATGATTTCTTTTCCTCCATAGTAAGCAACACAACTGACAATTTCAAGGCCCAAAATGGTAGCAAAGACCTTAAAATACCTCTAAAACAGTCCATCTGCCATCAGTGGTTCAACATTAATGTTATGAAGCTTCGAGAATGCTTTTTGTGAGCAAAGAAAACTAAAATAATGACTTTATTCAACAATTCTCTTACGCGTCAGTCTTTCTACGTCAGAAAATTTGTTATTTTTGTCTACTTTGCACATGAAAAGCATTCACGTAGCTTCATAACATTAAGGCTGAAGCACTTTTAACAATATCCTTACTACTTTTTTGGGCCTTGTGTTGCTGTCTATGGGAGCTTCAGAAATGTCTCAAGTTCATCAAAAATATATTTATTTGGGTTTTGAAAATGAACGGTCTGGAACGATACAAGGATGAGTAATTAACAACAGAATTTGAATCTTCGTGTGAAGTAGCCCTTTCGGTCACCAGGGCCGTGTGCTGCGATACTCTTGTTTCTGTCGGACCCACTGGGCCGTACAGCGGCTCTCCCCGACCGTCCACGACCATCCTCCTCTCCCTGCACCCCTCTCCGTCTCAGCCGCTCCACCTTTCCTCCACTCCTCTGCTCTGATCTTTGACGCTTTGGTCTGCAGCTCTTCTTTGCGGTCCAGGGGTGTTATGGAGGTCTGCTCCTGAACGTGATCTTTCTTGGCACCGGCAATCGTCGGAAGAGACACAACCTGGCCTTGAAGATGCGGTCTGGAAAAGAAGAGGAAAAAAACAACGAAAGATGGAGAGGAAAAAAGCAGAACATTGAGCAAATGATTTCAAGTGCATTCAGTACAAGGCCAAGGCTGGGAAGAGAAGCAGCAAGTAGAAGGAACTGATAAAGTAGGAACATGCACATACTGTATTTTCTGTTTTGAGTCATAACTAGGCCCGCACAGAACATGCACACTTTTGTGACTGTTTATTTAATTTTTTGCACTGAATATAAAAGAAAAATGCTGAATGGTTTGCATATAATAAACCGTTCTGAGAGTACTGGACTCTTAGCTACAGCTGAAAGCATTATCATATTAAACTAAATATTTAATAAACTATATTTTAACTATTACTTTTTTTTTTGCATTTGGCAAACTGTAAAACATGCAAATAATAAATAAATAAAGCTTATGAAATCAATGTTCACATCAATGTTTTCCCTTGTGAAAAGTGCACTTAAAAGAGGGCTTAAAATAAACAATGCAAACTGAATGTATTATTTTTCAACACTTGAACCAATATTAAGTGCAATTATATGAAAATACATTCTAACTTGCATTTAATAAATTATATTAAATGCAATTATGTGAACTTGAGTGTATTTGATACAATTAATAAGGACGCAAGTTAACAACTTTCATAATTTTATTCTCTTTGAAATATGGTAAAAATGTACTGCATTGGATTTATGGTTAGCTAAAATATACTTTAATGTATAATAAATATAAATAAAAGAGATAAAATGATAAAATACTTTTTCTTTTTAAGCAGTGCAAACATTTTTTGCATAAAATATACTTTAAAAGTACATTTTAAAAGTGCTTTTTTGTATGTGTACTTATGATGTACTGTAAATGCATTCAAGTGGGCTTTCACTTCATTAATATTATCTGCAAACGCAATTACATTAAAAATATACTTCTAGACCTGAAGTACGCGACAAATCAAAATGCAAAACTTGGTCAGAGACCTTTTTGTCCTCCAAAAAACCCCATTACCAAAGCAGGACAGTACGAGGCGAATTATGCAGCAAATTTGCATGCTCCGGATTAATGGTTTGCTCAAATCCTACCCCTCATGAGCTAAAAGTGATGTTTGGCACGGCGAACCTCATTAACCAACAAATTCAGCAGAAACCTCCAGCGCTTTCTGCAGAATTCAGTAGGAGTGGATTCTGTGGAGGCCTAGTCATTACCTCGCTCTCATTCCCTGGTGCTTTCTTCGGTATTCGCTTTCAATGCACATGTAAATAAAGCAGCAAGCGGCACCAGGAGAAAGTGACTCTCACAAAGGTTATGTGAGAAAAGCCCGACCTTTCTGAAGTGTGTTTGTGTCCCACTGCATCTGCGTTTGCCCCTGTGTCACACACTCTCTCACAGAGCTCTGCTGTCAGCCCTGAGGAAGCACACACGACAGCTACTAATGGTTTACTAATGTGGGTTCCTGCGGTCCATCGTAGCGCTTCACGCCGCGCCGTGTTAAATGGTTGATTGCGGTTCAAGCGGTGCATTACCTGGAAGCTTCAAGGGTCTCTTCTGCTGTTCCGCCAATAATTGCCCGAGGTCTCGGCTGTTGATATGGCGACTGTAGAGGTTGCTCCTGGCAACCAGACCCTGGTGGCTACAGGATATGAGGAAATGGACAAACAACAGCGATAGAGGTACGGGACGGAGGGCCGAGGAGAAGGGACGGGAGGGAAAAGGGAGATACGAAAGAAAAAAAAATGAAAGAAATGAACGATTAAAAAGTAAAAGGTGATGGAAAAAAAAAAAGGGCACAAATAAAACGGAATTAAATATAACCTCAAACGCAAAATTCAAAACCCAACATTGCATGAAAACAAATTCAAGTGAAAGAGGACACAGGCAATGATTGTGTAACATGACGGTGGTTTTTTTAATCTCACTTAATCGCAACTTAATGTCTGGTTTTCTTTCGGACATTGGAGTTGCAGTCAAATGAAGGGCTGATATTTTAGGTCTTAAAATATCAAAGGAAGAGGAAACTTGAACCGCAAGCTTTTCTCGAAACCATTTATTCTGAGCCATTTTGCATTTTAACCTTTAAACTGATATAATTGCCATTTTAGTGGAGGTATGCAGTTCTAGAAGAGCTGAGTTCCTCATCTCAACTACACTACAACTACGTCTGACTACCAGAAAGTAAGCAGAAACTTCTTTATATTTCGCATGAGATGTATTGTTTTAGAATTTTCAAACAATACAAACTTCTATTTTTGCAAAATGCTCTATGCTTTTTGCCCGGAAAGACATTATTATACCATGAAATAACAGTTTTAACAAATTACTGTTTTACTGCTATTGTACTGCTGCTTTTTTTTTTTTAAGTTATTAATTTCTCATATTTCTCGAGATAAAAATATGGACCGAAACCAAGCTTCTGAGGTGCACCTGACAGTTTAGTCTCTAACACATAACATCCTATTTCCTTTACAGTCTGTTATAATGTGACGAATTAATTTATTGACAAGTGATTAAAGAATACTTCAAAATTTTTTTAATTGTAACTTTTATTACTTGCTGCTCAGGACAGAGGAGGTTTGACAGTCGAGGGTCAACACTATAGGAAACTGACCTGTAAAAACTCTATTCTGTCTTCTAAAACACTCTTATTGGAAAAGGTACAGAAAAGACCAAAAGGGATTCCCATTTAATTACAAATGTGTATTATCAAATCAGATCGTTCATACTCTCACAAGCCAGAAAGCTAAATCATAAAGGTTTAGTTCAGTCAAACAATAAAAATTCTGTCATGACTTTATCATCAAGCTGTTTTTCGCTCGTATTTTATCTGTCGAACACAAAGATTCTACAGAATCTTTTGAAGGTTCTTCAAAATTCTTCTTTTGAGTTCCACAGAAAAAATAACAAAAGTCTAAGTAAAGAATGACATCAGTTTTGATGTTTAGATGAACTGTCTTTCCAAAAGGAAAAGTTCAGCTAACGATGAAAATTTGAGAGTTTCTCACCTACAGACCAACTAAGATACAAATGTTTCTTCATTTTTTAACAGATTTAGAGAAATGTAGCATTACTTGCTCACCAAAGCATCCTCTGCAGTGAATGGGTGCCGTCAAAATGTCCAAACAGCTGATAAAATTTTGAAATCATATTTCTACATTTGTAACTTTTTTTTTACATTTTCCTTCATAACATATTACTTGAAATACACTTGTAATTTTTTTTGATACAAGAAACAAATAGAAATGTGCCAATTAATAATACAGTCAATATATTTTCACCAATAAGGACAAGACTATCATATAAAATTAAATGCAGAACGTCTTACAAGTAAAGTATTACAGCTGGCCTTCCCTGCTTTACTGCATTTTAGCGGAATAAAACAATCTGAAGTGAATAACATCTTAATGGATTAGTCGTGTGGATTACTTGTGAATTATCGTCATGTTTTTATCAGCCGTTTAGATTCTCATTATGGCGGCACCCATTCACTGCAGAGGATACGCTGGTCAAAGGATGTAATTCTCCAATGCTGTTCCCATGAAGAAACGAAACCGTCTACATCTCGGATGGCCGGAGGTGGAGGAAACATTTGGCAGATTTTCAATTCTGGGTAAACTACTCCTTTAATATGAACTAGCTAAGAAGTTAAAGACAGTGTTAAAGACTGAGGGTCAATGAAAGCTGAGCCTAGATCTATTTAGAGAGCTAGCATGGAATGAGGGAATGAGGAAAAAGAGAGAAAAGCGTGCGGTTAAAAAGAAAATGGGTTCGTCGACAAAATGTGAGTGTCATAATCGGGGAAGTCAATGCATAAAACGAGCATGTCATAATCAGAGATGAAAGAAGGAGAAGGAGAAAGAGAGAGGAGAGGAGGAGACATGTTTAGCGCTTCTCCAAAAGAAAGTGGTCAAGGCCGCTTACGTGTTAGAAGAATAAACAGGCCACGTATCTGACCTTTACGAGGTACACAGAGATACACTAATGATGCAGTAATGAGCTGAATTCACATTCCTGCCGCCAACTCGTCCATGCACTTATCTAACACAGGAAGTGGCTCATAGCGAACACGAACGACCTTAGTGTCTCTTCGCTTTCATTCCCACAGAGAGAATGCTCTCAGCCGCCAAAATAAGCCCCAGATGGAAAAAGCGAAGAGGATGCAATGTAAATATTTGCAAGCAAAGTGCTAGATTTAGACCGAAGTATGCCGTAACCGGCCGTGAGGTGTGGCTGAGATGTACCTGGTGCGCTTGGCCCTGCAGCTGTCGTTGAGCTGGGAGGAGGGGGTCCCGGGGGCCGCGGCGGGGCGGAGCGGGGCCCGGCTGGGGGAGGATCCCACGCTGAGCGAACGGGACTGAGGAGATGACGGAAGCAGAGGGGGAGAGAGGGGGGGACCCGCGGGGCGAACGAATGGCCAGGGGAGAGCCCTCTGCTCCTCCCGAACCACTGCGGAAGAGACCAAGCGACTCCTCTTACCGATTCCTTAGCAGTTACATCTTTTAATAGTTTTAAGGAAAATGTATGTGAGAAAGTGAAATGCTGTATGTTTTTGATTCACTAAAAATATGTTCAATTGGGCTACACGGGTAAACTGGATGTTGTTCGAAAAATTCGAATCTCGAAAATGAATATGCTGAGGTATTAGACTATACTTAGTGGCTTAACACTGGCTTTGAATAAGAGCAGATTTTTTGTTCCACCTTGACACCTGTATACCTGCAGGATTTAGATGCTCACAGGCCCCTGATTACAACTCTAATACGTCTAAACTAGGACTGAGAGTATTTGTTGCTTGCAAAAAGCCTGTGATCGCTGAAAAAAAAGCTTTCCTAAGAGCTCAAAAAAAAACTGACGGACCAAATCAAGACATTTGAGGAATAATGGGAGGCCTGTTTCCTGCTCAAACTATTTATTACAGCGGCTGGGTGATGTCAGCATTCGGCTAGTTGGCGTAAATGTCAGCTGCTAGCGTTTTTGTTGTGCCAACTGGTTAAATATACGACACGGAGACTATGAGTAACCCACCTTCTCTTTCCATTAGTGAATACGGCTTGATCTCTCCCTCTGGCTTTTTTGGGTGAGCTTTTCTCAACTGGACCGCTGTGATAGTCAGAAAGAGCCAAAAGACACAAACCGTCACGATTGAGAATGAGTCTGGAGCAAGCAAGCAGTTAAACAGCACACTGTACTCTTCACACAAATTCATATCCATGGGCATAATGCATATATCGATCATCATCCCACTGCACTTAGGGGAAAACGTATAGCACTCATCTATAATTGAATTTTAAAGGGGAACAGCAAGGGATCTCATAAGGAAGTGAGGTTGTAAGCGAGTTATGAGTGCAGAGGAACAGTCTATAGTGAGTGGACCTCCTCTAAATCATGAATGTACAATAAAGGAGTGATAAGTAAGGTGGAAGCCGGGTGACAGTGGGGTAGGGGAGGGGATCAATAAGATATTCAATGTCCTTACAAAAATCCGTACATCCCCTGATCCGTCGAAGGGGAGGGAGGTGTTCCTGGATGGATTTCATGAGACAAAAGCACTTGAACAATTGGTGTTTTGAGATGTTTGTATGTTAAACTCAGTCTAGGGCAGCTGCTAACTATAAACAGCCCTGATCTGGGCTCGGCGAGTGCACTAAATGCACTGGAAATGTTTTTGCTTATTACAATACAAAAATAAAACGCTTTGATGGTTTAGATCAAGAAATGCACTTGATTTAAATACAGAAGCACTGAAAATACGAAACTATAAAAGAACCAAAAAAGACAGCAGTGAGCATTCTGGACAAGCACAACAAAAAACAGGCTTTTCTTCAATGAACTGAGGAATCTGCTGAATGTATTTTGCTAACAAGTCGGCAAAAGAATATTGTTTACGTTTTAGAGAAGCTTTAAGGTTTTGGCTTTTTTTCTGCATTCAATTTTAGCCTTAAGTTCCTCACCAGTTGGCTGATAAATATATTTGGAACATGACATGCAAGTTTGATTTTATGAAACATAGCCTATCCCTGTTATGCAAGTGAACTTGTGATCCTTATCATCTTTCTGAAAAAAAACAAAACAGATTTTTTTTTTTACTCAAACCAGGAAATAGTAATAAATGACATTTTTTTAGTATTATTAGACTCTTAAAACATAATTAATATTTTAGTTTATATTTTTATAATTTAGTTAAATATTTTATACATTTTTATTAGTTTAGTTTTTATTACACATTTTAGGATTTCTCAATTTATTATTAACTAACGTTTATTTTTTTAAAAATACATTAAGTTTGTATTTTTAGGTTTTAATATTATAAATATTTTAGACATTATTAATATTTAATTTCAATGAAATGACTTTGAATGTTCATTAAACAACACTAACAGCAAGGATTAAAATAATGAGTAGTCAAAAGAAGTTTTTTTTTTTTAATGGCAGGTATTTCCTTGTCACCGTCTGTGTGTAGCTTGGAAGCGGTTCAAGCTAAATTGCTTGCAAAACTTTGAGGAAGAAAAGAAGAATAAAGAGAGGAGTAATTTCAATACAGTGCTGCCTCAAACGCACTATAATGAGGAGAACGGGAGGTTGTTGTCCTGAGAGAAGGCAATGAACACTGGCACAGATCCAGAACAACATTCCAAACCCACATAAGAACACAAAAGAACAGCGATGCAGTCAGGCATTACCTGATCTACTCTGGAAGAATCCACTGAACACCACAAAGTTATTCACCTGACAACAACAAGTGTGAAAGGACAAGAAATTAATCAAATACATCATAACAATCAGGTTTTGCAACGGTCATATACACACCTAAACAGTATTGTATAAAGTCTGATTGTGTAAGAACACGTTTTAATAATACGGTATGAAGTCGTTTTCATCAAGTGCTGTAATCTGGTTGGTTTCGATTCCAAACTGAAATGCAATTTGGATTTCTGAGAAGACTAACACCGTTTTCTCCTAGCCGTGTGTGACACAATTATCTGCACGGGACTTCACCCCTCACTGCAAAACACGCTCTGATCGGCTGTGCACCATGCGGCCCCTTCATTTTTTTTTTTTTTAAAGGCGGATCGTACCTGAGGAACGCTGTTCTTGAGATCATAGTGCTTTTCTAGAAATGACAGGAATTTAGGAGAAGGTCTATCGTACGCCATCTGTTCAGGCTCCACCCGTTCGTGCTGCTCAATCAGAGAATAGGATCAGAACAGGGAAAACATTACGCACAAAAAATACAAACAGTTTAAACAGACTGTTGGGTAGCAAAAACAGATGGGTTTGTGTACTTTTCTACTGTACATAATAAAAAAAGAATAGCTTAATCGAAGATTAAACCGTCGCAGTTTACTCACCATCATGTTGTGAGTAAAATAGATTATGTAAAATGTTTATGCTGCTCTTTTCAACGCAAGCCCCAGCATAACAAACAGCATAAACACAGTCTTTGTCTGAGAAACTAAAAATGCAAGCATTTTAACTTTATTTACTATTATTTAGTTTCACTTCTGCAAATTCAACCTTGCCATACAACATTGGATTATGTTAATGCTGTCCAGCGATTAATCGTGATTAATTGCATCCAAAATTAAGGTTTTTGCATATTAATATATGGGTGTGTACTAGGGTTGCAAGAAAACAGGCGATAGTGGTTTATTGCTAATCAAAGAACTGGCTGGAATATATGACTATACTCATATAATTTATATGACATAAATATATTTAAAATATAAATGTTACATACTTTTCTTTAATATACAGATGTGTTTGTATTTACATACACATAATAAATATACACAGTAGACACACACACACGTATTATGTGAACAAAAACTTTTATTTTGATTAGTTGCACTTAATCGTTTGACAGCACTAGTTTTTATGTGTATACCTTTAGCAAAGTTGAAACGCATAGAAACCACCGTTAACATCAAACCTGGTCTTCATGGGGCAAGTCTGAATATGTGCACTTGTAAATACGTTTTAAAGCTACAGTGAAGGGGAAAATGGTTTGGGAATAAAGAATTGCATTCGAGTTTGTCCTTCAGACTTCAGACCTTGATTTTATGATTTTGTCGCATGGAAAAGAGCAGCGTGAACATTCTCAGAAACACCTCCTTTTAGTAACACGGCTAAAATGAGGGTATACAAATGACGAGCTAAACCAGCTAAACCAGGCTAAACCAGGCTGCCGACAGACACTCACTTTCAGCATGAAGTCAAAGAGCTCGAGTCCATAGCCGTGTCTCTGCAGCGTCTCGGTCACGTAGAAATCCAGCACGCACAACGGCTCGGTTTCCAAATGCGCCCCCCGTTGGTCCTGGATGCAATTACAACGTACAGTAAATCACAGATGTTTCAAAGTGTGCAAACTCCACAACGAGCAAACACTTACGAGTAAAAACAGCTTCTTGTAGCCGACCTTCAGAAAGCCAACAACGACCCCCCTTCCTCTGGTGAAGAAAAGACAGGAAGAGGGAGTCAAATGCTGTTATTAACAGCAGAAGCTAACGTGTTTATATGTAATGGAAATGAAAAAACAGGAAGGAGAGAGGTCAGCCGTATTGACATGTAAATAGATTAAATCTGAAGCTGGGGGAGGGATAGAGAAAGCGAGAGAACCCGTTCTGCTCTCCGTCTTTCAGGAGGTAGAGGTGGTGTCTGTTGGCCTGGAGCTTAGCAGCGCTGGTTATAGGAGCAGGCAGCTGCTGGGCCTGAAGAGAAACACACACACACACACACACACACACACACATGACATAATGACAGACTCCGAACTGACAGTGAGTGACAGCCGCGAGCTCAACAAGAGACAAAAGACAGTCATTAGCACCTTAGAGGAGGCTTTGCCCAGCTCATCTAGAACCGTGCTGATCTGAAGAAGAGGATCTGGCCTGGAGAACAAAAACAAGGTATTTTAGGAATCTCACACAGAAATTAGCATTTAACATTCCAGTTACGCAAGTCACGCGCACACCTGTACAAAGCGTAACTGCTTTTATAGCCGGGCGATATATTGTAACAGGGTTTTAAATAGACGGCACCGACATCAAGGTGCTCAGAGGCTGATATAAGAAAATATATACATATAATTGATCTTTGATGAGTGCAGTTTTCTTTCTGTGTCAACAGATTTCATATTAAAACATTGGGTGGGACAGATCAAAGGGCTTGTCCTATTTTTCTAAACAGCTAATATAGCTAATTATATCTTAGTTGTGAATCATGATTTGTTCCAAGGGTAGGTAGAGCAATGGTTCTCCACCAGGGGGCATCTGCGGGGACCCCAGCAAGCGCTTATATAATAACCTTTATTCAAATATTTTATTTAGTTTATACATGAGATATCAGCTTAGTTATGAGGGCATTTGAATATTGTCTCGAACAAAAGAGAGCATTTTCCAAAATGTTGGCAAACACTGTGCTTGAGATCTTAATTAAAATAAACATTTTGGTCTGTTCTACCAAAAATACTTTCAGCTGCCAAAAGCACAATCTGTCAATATTCTTGATTTGTCACATTAACGTATATAACTATATCATAGTCCAAACTCAAAAGATGCATCCTAAATTGCATTTTTATGCACTAGGACTTATTAACGGTGTTAAAAAAAAGAAGTGCACTTTAAATAACTGGATGATGCACTTACATGTCACAGCTTTAATTACTGTTGTAATGTTAATTATTAACAAGAAAAAAA
The DNA here is from genome assembly GCF_018831695.1 of Puntigrus tetrazona. NCBI lineage: Eukaryota > Metazoa > Chordata > Actinopteri > Cypriniformes > Cyprinidae > Puntigrus > Puntigrus tetrazona. The sequence goes on along the minus strand of NC_056717.1, from coordinate 6,706,185 downwards.
TATATATATATATATATATATATATATATATATATTATTAATAATATATATATATATATATATATATATATATATATATATATATATATATATATATATATATATATATATAAAATCAGCATGATCTCGCTGCAATTTGATTGCTGGTTATATAAGAATCTTTTGGTGAATTTTAAAATTATTGCATTTATTGTAATGTATGATACGGTGCGGTTTATGGAGAGAATGCACCACAAATTCCTTCATGTAATGGCTTTTTCTTGCATTGCTCAGAAAATATGGAATCCGTTACCATCTTCCATTAGAAATGTTCCTAATGTTTATAATGTTTTAACCGTTATTGTTATTTATTATTTGATTGTATTTGTGATGCATTCTATTTACGTTTTTTATTTTAAATTCAATAAATACACGAATATCGATTAAAATCCATCTATCCGTCCGTCTGTCGCATGGTGTGATTTCTTGTAGTTTAATTACAGTGAAGTCTGTTGGCGTCTCGCTGAATCAGCACGCTTCAGATTAAACCCATGGCCTGGCCGATGAAAACAGATTCATGTCAGATTAGTTTTTTACTCAGGGCCGCGTCTGCATCCCCTGACGTCAAGCCCTCCCTATAGAAACAGGCTCATCCTTACAGGAAAGACGTGACAAAGACGACCTGGTCCACACGCTAATAAAAGAGCCCCCTAACCCCCGCAGCCGTGTATAACACACAACTGTATGAACCGCTGTTACGAGACAAAAGCAGCGCACGCTGCAAACAGACTCCACCCGGTTCTCCCGGCACACATTAAAACACACATTACCTCCCGTGCGCTTTCCGACCTGCACTCAAGTTGTTATCCAGCGCCGTAATTCTCTCGGGGAAAAGCGCATTCAGGTCGAAAGGGAAATCCATCGTGAGGACGGAACTGAAATCTTAAGACAATACACTACTAATGCCCCGCCGCAGATACAGATGCATTTATCACAGTGCCAATCGATTCTCACTGCATCACCGGCCCGCGCTTAAAACACCAGCTCCACATCGGTGCCGCTTCGGTAGCAGTGAAGGCACGGGTGTACGGCGGCGCTAGCAGCGCTTCTTCTGCGCTCCCATTGTTTGTGTCCCTCCCTTGTGCAGCGGGACGAGCGCCGGCGGTCAGCTGTAGTACACCGACACGCGCGCCTGCAGGAGGCGACGCGATGCCGCAGAGGTCGCGCAGCGCCTGCTAATCTCTTAGAGTCTATATCTCTTGATATAGCGCTAAAACGTAAACAAAAAAACTATTAGACAGCTGCAGAAGTCTGCGGCTTCGGAAGATTTATTTCCGTTTCCTCTTGGCAACGACGCACAACTTTGGGCTGCATAGCAACCAAACATAGCTAGCAGACAACTATATAAATGCAGCAAAATTTAAACACTTTAGCTCTTAAAAATTTATTTATCAATGACAATATTGATTTCCAGCAAATACTAGGGAATGCTGTATGTATTATGTTATGAACAGTTGTGAGTTAAACTGGTATACTTATTTCCGTGGCGTGATATATATTTTCAACTATACAAATATCCCATTCTCAGTTCAAATAAAGTCATAAAACGGCACGCATATTTTTTTAAAAATTGTAAGGAAGAAAATAAGAAAAACAGTAATTATATGACTTCACAAAAATAAGCTTATATTTTAATTCAGGCAGATATTTTGCTACCCTGCCTGCAGCATTAGGACCCTGCTAAATATCTTGCACGCTGCGTGGTTCTTTTCATTTTGGGGTTGCTGCAGTTGCTCGTGTGATGGTGAATATTCTTTATTATTTTACGTATTATATATATATATATATTAGTTTTATCATTATATCATGTACTGTAAGCACAGTTTAGTGCGTTGTAATTATATTTGTTTTAAAATGAAGAGAGTATGTATTGAAGAGCTGAAAAACGGCGCTGCGGCGCTTATGGCCTCGCCCTCGTGATCAAATCCGCCGTCAGTCCGTCGAGAAGCACGCTTCATCTAGTGTCACTTGATGTTTTGCAGGTCATTTTTACTTGAACTGAACTGAACTGGGATGTTTTGGGAAACCAAATTTCAGAGAATGTGCCCAAGCTGCAGCAGTTTCCCGGTGAGTGTGAAGTGTAACGGTATTTTTATTTATCTTCAGGGGTTTTCAGACCGGTCATAGCTGCCTAGGACGGTGGTCTTCTGAACCCATGTGCGGTTCTGTGATACTTGCAGACTGAAAACCCCTGATATCCATTATTGCATGTAATGATGAATCATTAGACTAGAGTCTCTGATTTACTCATGAAGCTCTTCACAGTGCACTGAACACATGCACTACAGAGCACAATGGTTTTTAGTGGTTTGGTTGTTTCTAAATGTACGTTTTGAACAGATTTGGTGGGAGGAACAGACGCTGCCAGGTAGCTGATGTCAACGTCTGACAACCAGTGGGTAAGAGCTAGTTCATGCCAAGTACATCTTATTATACTTTTCAAAAGAATCATCTTGACTTGTCCGTTATCGCATGTATTGATGAATCATTAGACTAGAGTCTCTGATTTACTCATGAAGCTCTTCACAGTGCACTGAACACATGCTCTGCAGCTTATATAATCGAGAAGAAATTACTTGGACTCTTTCAAAATGTTTACATCTCGTTTTTTACAGATTGGATGGAAGGAAGAGATGTTGCCAGCTACTGGCTGATCTCCAATAATTGACTACCAATGGGTAAGAATTATTTATACCAAGAATGCCACGAATAATTGATCATTTTCGAAGGACTCATCTTGACTTGTCCATTATCGCATGTAATGATGAATCATTAGACTAGAGTCTCTGATTTACTCATGAAGCTCTTCACAGTGCACTGAACACATGCACTACAGAGCACGAATGGTTTTTAGTGGTTTTGGTTGTCCTTCATGAGTACCTTTTTAACCTTTTAGGTTGGATTCCCGCTGGACGGTTAATGGCGACACTTGATAACTAGTGGGTAAGAAGTTGTTCCTTTTCTTCTTTGCCAGCGTGGCCCGTGAACATGCTCTAAAAAAGTGTTAATTTTCAAGGTTATCAACTAAGGGTGTGAAGCCAATACGGCCGTGGTCTCCAGCCCTTGAAGCTACATAAGGTTGGTGTCCTAGCAGCGTTTCAGATGTTTTATCAGTGATGTGCAATGACGATTCAACAGACTAGAGTTTCTGATGACGACCTGAAGATATTTGCATTACCGAGCACAGCTTTTGAACATTTACTATGTTTTGTGACACAGAACGTCTAGATAACATTGGTTTAAACTTGTTTAGGTTGAAGTGATAGCAGAGCGACTTGCCAATGATGGGTGAACTTCTTCTTTGAAAGCACAGATCTGTCTCTCCGTAAGTATGAGTCCTGTGAATGTGACTTTGGTTATAACTGGGTGTTAATGATGAGTGCGTTGTTCGGTTTCACTGAAACGCAATGAAGTAACTTTCTCGCGGCGCACTGAAACACAGAGCGACATTGAATACACTTATTTTCCCCATTTGTAATCTAATCTACTTGTTTTCTTTTAAGGACAGAGGTTTATGCCATACCAGAAGAGTCACGGAGACCGTTGTCAAGCTTTGTAGTATTGTGTAACTTGCACCCGTTCCAGTGTCATTTGTATATCATTCCCAGTTTGAGAGAGACTTTTCTTTTGCATTTAATAAAAATCACTATAACGGCTGAATAAAGCTGTCGTTTGTTTTTTGGAAATAGCAGGTCCATCCTGTAGTTTAATGCCTTTTCTTGCTGTAGGATACGGTCATATTTCATACTTGCATGCCATATAGCTGATTTAATACTTAAGATATTAATTTTGTAATGTTCATCAAACTTTTTAATTAAATGGGTTATTCATCAAATCGGTTATGCACTTCTTTAGCAATGGCGAAGGACTTTTATTATGGAAGGAGTTCTCTTACACTTACTCGGTGACTGTCGTATTTGATTTCACTGTACTTGACTCACTTTCGCTACATGCTTGTTCATGTTTTTACCTTTAGCCTATCCGTTTTGTTGCTATTAAAATAACCGCATTTTGAAAATCAACAGAGCAGTTTACCCTGAAGGTCACAGATCCCCGGAGCGAAAGTCATTTGGTCAACGATGACATAATGTAGCCGTTTTTTTTCTACACGTAGTTGTGCGTAGCGACGCCCGGTTTGTGAACGAGTCGTTCTTTTGAGTCGGATCTTTTCGATGACTCTCAAGAGAACAAATTAAAAGAGACGGTTTAGCGTATTTCTTACTAAACGAAGTAAAAGTTGTGTGGTGTTTCGAATTCGGTGTGGCGTACTTGGCTTGCTATTTATAAACTTTCTGGTTAAACGCGATATCGTTGTCTTATTCCTCTCTTGTGGCTTTGAATAGGAGCGTATGCTAAAAACACGAATGTAATAGTATATAGCATCCAGCCAAAAACTATAATACACGTACGATTCGCAATGAAATACTTATAAAGAACAGCGATATGTGGCTTTATGCGGGATGCCACGAATCATAAGGTGAAAGAATCACTGAATTGATTGATTGAACAAGTTCTTTCATATGAACCGTTTGAAGAACCGATTCGCGGCAATGGGACGGACTTCCGTTTGCTAGTCACGTAAACCAGCTTGAACGCTACACAACGACGGTTTATTAGCGCGAGGTTATCTCGGTCGAAACGCCGCGAGTCTGCTGGACTTGAACCGGACGTTATCACCGCCCCTCGTCGAGCCGTTTATGTGCTGAAACGGCTCAAGTCCAAGCATGTTTGCGCCGGCCGCTCGTGAACAGGAAGGTGAAGCTGGCTTCGATGTGAGTGAACCGAGACGTTTTTGCCACTGAAGCAGAGACACTGATGTCTGGAAGATGTAACCGCACGTCTTTGCTGCAGTCACACGACAAAACTAAAGACCTGGTGTCGCAGGTATGTTTGACGGTCCGGTCGACATCGACAAAGTTTAGCGTGTAGCGTGAAGCTGCGGAGTCCATCGGCTTGCCCAGACATGCTAACCGACGCCGTTTCGCCTGAGGAAAATGCTTTTAGAGTTGAAAAATAAGCGAAACCCAAACGCCACGATATTTTTAGCTGTTTGTAATGTTGGTGTAAAAGCCCTTTATCTTGTTGTCAGGGAGTTATTTACACGGGTGCGGCCGTTTGCTTGTTTTCTGGTTGATTTTCTCCAAAACAAACACGCCTTAATACAGGTCTGTTGAGGTGGCATTGTTTAGATACCTGTGGCAAATATATAAGAATATATGTATCGTCTTAAAACGCCTTTTTGACTCTTTAATACCTATACTGTTCATTAAGAGCTATCTGTTTATTATTATTGCTTTGTACTGTAGTTATTAATGCGTAGTTATCAATTATATTAGCTTCCCCCCCCACACACACTGACACTTTATTAATGTTGTAGTTTTCATTTTCTCCTTCGTGCATTAAAGTAATAGTGCCGCCATGAGCGCAGTTGTCGGGCGAGTTTGGGGTTGGGTCAGTCCAGCGAATCTGTACTCCTCCTGGGGCAGTAAGACCAAACCTGAGAAACCCCCCACATCCGAGATTCAGGCCAGAAGCAGATGGGGCTTATGGGGACTCTCTGGCTGGGTTTGGAGAGGCGAGAAGACCAAAACGGACCAAAAGACGATTGCTGAGGATTTCCGGGAGGCCGAGGAGACCATCGAGCCCTTGAACGTGGAAGAGCTGAGGGCCGATGTTGAGCGGGAGAAAGCGGCCGGCCACAGCTCCTCTCGCTGGTGGAGCCGAATGCTGCCATCCAGATACTTTTTCTGGCCCCGATGGTCGTCGTCGTCGTCGTCCCCCGCGCTCCTCCAGCGGAAATGTGCCGGGTGGAGTGAGGGTACGTGGGACAGCGATGAAGTCGACGGGCAGTCGGACTATGGGACGCCTCCGCCGTCTCCCACTCCACCCAAATCTGCATTCCAGTTCTTCTCCCGCTCGTGGACGGGGCAAATCGTGCCGGAGCACTACGACATTTGCTTTAATTTCCTCCGCCACCTCTTTGACTTGTTCGTCGTGGGCTTCCTGACCACCGTATCCCCTCCGACCAAATTCGTTTTGGACGTGCTGGGGGTGCAGGGGGCCCTGAAGCTGTGGCTCCACGGGATGGCCATGTTTCTGGTGTCTTCTGTCGGGATGGCCGGTCTGCTGTGGGTGGTGCAGGAGTACCTGCTGGTGTTTGCCTTGATCTACGGTGTCGTGCAGGCGCTGGTCATCTCTGTCAGTGTGCGCCAGAGTGAAGCTTCGGCAGAGGGGGATGATGGGAAGGGCGACGGAGAGGTCAGAGAGAGCGAGGAGGAACAGGACAACATATGGGAGCAGAATGAGCCACAGCAGACCGGTGACGAAAGCAAGAAAGGAGTTAAACAAAGGAGCTGAAGTCCTAGCAAAATTTTATTTTTGGTAAGTAGCCAGAACCAGTGTTTTCTATATATAGAACCATATATATATATATATATATATATATATATATATATATATATATATATATATATATATATATATATATATATATATATATATATTATATGTTAATTATATATATATGTTATAATTTATATATATATATAACATTTCTTAAATATATACGTGCATGTATGTGTATTTATATATATACACAGTACGCACATATATTATGTAAACCTTTTTATTTTGGATGCAATACATTTTTTGACAGCACTAATTATTAATCATTAGCCTCCCGCCGTTCCTTTGTAAACGCCAAATAGTGCTCTGTGTTCAGACGTGCTATTTTCATCCTGTTTACTTGCAGCCACACAGAAATATCCTAAAACCCACTGACACTTAAGTTCCTTGGCAACCAACAACAACACCATGGAGTCATGTATATCATTTTTATACTGAATATTCGGGATATGTATTTCTAGTTGATTCCTCCGTTTGGGCTGTGGGGCCAAATCTTTCACAGAGAGAAAAACAAGCGTGACATTTTCAGAGAGCTGTGAAACCTGCTTACGATTTTCAACCATACATCATTTCCCTACAGATATGATCTGTCTCTCTGGGATGCATTTTCAGATATTGCCCTCCTCCCCCAGAGTGACTGTTTATGGTGTTGTCAATGATATATTGCCCTTGTCTCAATGCACTTTTTATTTATTTTTGTACACAAATGTATGTTTTTTTTTTTTCCCTCTTTGGCTTAAAGGGGTAGTTCATCCAAAAATAAAAATCTTGTCTTCAAGATTTTAAATTCCACACAAAGCGAGAAACTATGAAACCTGTGCTGCATTTTTCTTCCATTTAATTTGTTTGGTGCCTGTTTTTTTTATGATTCAATACAATTTGATCATAAATCACGATTCATCTTTTAAAATGCTATCAAATAAACACAGCACAATTAATTTACAACCATTCATCACATAAGATGCTGCACAACAGAAGTGCATCATTTAATAAAATAAATTCTTAGTTTAATGATATTCTTTAAACAAATGACTATTATCAGTGTATTCAATTGAATTTTAGTATAGAGCGGTCATATATTTTCGATTTAGTAGTAACAGTAGTAATATAATTCTATTTTGTCAAGAAGATTTTTTGTTTTTTGTCTCAAATCTCTGGTGAAGTGATTCTCAGAGCAGGTCTGAAGATGATGTTTGAGTTTGTGTAGCAGATGAAGCTGAATTATTAGTGACACGGCTGTTTCTGATTAGTCATTAATCACTATCAAGTAAACTTGTCCAGCACTTATCATTGTATCATCATACATTTTATTGCAATCTCCAGCTTCAGTTCTGACGTTATATGACAGACAGTCAATATTGACTCCAAACTCTTCCTTCCAGCATAAGTCACCATCAGGATGAGTAAATTACGGCAGAATTTAAATTTTTGGATGAACTTTTTTTTTATTTTATTTTATAAAGAGCACAGAAATATTAGGTTTTCCTCATATTGCAATGATAAATCGTTTCTGTTCTGTCTTTCACAGGTTGTTGACATGCCGATAGTCCAGCCCCGAAATCTTTCACAGAGGATTTAACCACTTCAACACGACTCCCCACGAGCGATCGAAGAGCACCCTGAACGTACCAGCACCTCTTCTTCTCTCCACCACTGCAAGTTTTCGCTCGCTTCAAAACGTACTTTTAACGTTCCCAAAACCGATGTTGACGTAGCACACCAGCAGGAGAGGTAGATGAGCAAAACACTAGAATACACAGCCGCAGCGATAAAACTGTCTGCAAACCCGAAGAACCATGTACAGAACCGAGGAACCAGCAGTGATTGATTGTCAGGGAAATTCACTTTTACCTTTATATGGGATTCAACAGCTTCTCCCCTCCGCACTGTGTGTTCTGCACATCTGCATGTGTCACTTTATTAGTAGCTCGGTGTGGCCTCTAACAGCGTCTCTGGATTGTTCTCATCAGCGATGTCTAACGGCTCGAGTCACCCATCCTTAATTCGGCCCATTAGTCCAGTCGCAGGCAATCTTGGGGAACTTTTTGAGTGCATTATAAAGGAACTGGATGCAAATGACCTTTTTTTTTTGTTGCCTCATACTTATTTTTCATTCATTGATCCTGTTCATAAAAATCCGACTTGCTTATATTTTGGGTTATGTCATTAGAACCACTCCGTGTTTGACGTATATTTAAATATGCTTCTTTACAACATTAACTGCATGTCTTGATTACTATTATTTTTTTTTTTATGCGTTGTCAGTCTTCATCTAGATTTCAGTTGATTATATCTGTCGTGCCTCACAATATCTGGCACTTCGGCCAGTTCACAGGGAATTATGGGTAAAGAAATTAGTAGTAATTTGCACAGTTGCGTACTGACAGCTTATTATCCAATGCTCTGTTGCACAAACGTGTCTCTCGCTTGCAAGAATAGCTTTCTCTTCCTGAATGTGTTCCACAGATAGCGTTTTTATCTATGCATGATATTATAGAACAATGAAATATCTGTGAGTGACTTTAACTTTATGGTACTGGTTTATAACTTTCTAGGTTGGTCGTGTCAGTTATTTAAGCATTAAAATGTAGCGCTAGAATTGTTGGATCACGACGACCTCGAGCAATGCAAGAAGACGTGCAACCTTTGAAGGGTCTTTGAAAAGTGTTTTTCCATTTTTGTAAGCCAGCTGTGAATAGAAATGTCTGCTGTAGAGTGAAATGCATTGCAGCTCAAGGGTGGATGTATCTAGGGTGCGAGATCTACATCTGCAGTTCTTAAGTGCTGCACACCGAGTCTTTAATAATCCTTACAGCTAAAATAAACTTTCTTTTCCCATACGTTCTGTCTGGAGTATGTATGAGATACTGGGGCACATGTGGACACCGATTTCATCTGTTAAGGATCCGTCTGTCTCAAGTAGTCCGAAAATTGTGAAGTATTTATTTTTTAACCACAGCAGCCATCTCTGCTATGCATGCATCTGGACTCTTTAACTATAATTTGCCGAACTATAAATATAAATAAATATATTGTAAAAGTATAAAATATACTCCTCTGCTTTAAATAGCTTATTGTAATTTTAGAGCAGAGCAGGGAAAAAAATTCACTATAGAAGTTTCCATTACGTTTTAATATTATAGTCAGTTCCGTGTGTGTGTGTGTGTGTGTGTATGTATGTATATATATATATATACACATATACACACACACACACACACACACCATATACTATTTTTTAAGCAGTCCTGGAAATGTCTTTAGTTTAATAATGTTTATACTAAAAATATTTTCAGTTCAGTTCCTAATCTTAAATCTAACGATATTTTGGTTTATTTCAATTTATTTTAATAAAAGCAAGTAGCAATCCACAAATCCATTCTGTGCCGCTAAACGCCGGTTGTCATTTTCCATGTGACTGGTCCAAAACATTTCCCCCGAAGCTCCTGAGCTCTATTAACAATACATCGACTGAATCATTATATGAATACACATTCCATAAGGACTCAACAGAATCAGGATGAGAGTCAAACGCAGTCGGGTTGCCATTAAGCATTTAATAGATATAAACAACATAATTTAACATCTGTTTATTTGTGTTAAATCCACTCTATGACCTTTGCTATGTACATACAGGTGCGTTCACAGTAAAGGGACGACAGATGCAGGTGAATGCTGGGATGCAGATGACTGCAGTGACGGTCCTGATGGGGGTCGACTGTAAACTGCATGTGACATCGGTGGAGAGGTGATGCTATGTGCATTTGGTCTTGGCCAGCTTTCAGCCATGCACTCTCCCACACTCTTCATACCACATGTAATCCGTTTACACCTTAAAGCTCGAGTCAAACTACTACGCGCCATCCTGACGACATGCACCCTTTCACTTTTAGCTGGATTTTATACAAATTTCTGCCAAATAAAAGCAGCCATAGTGCCTGGGATGAGATGAGGCACCTCGCATGTCACAGGGAGATCTTCTATATATATATATATATATATATATATATATATATATATATATATATATATATATATATATATATATATATATATATATATATATATATACGCACACACAGAACATCTTCCTTATATTTCGTGCAAGGCATGATAAAGGAAAATTTACCAAACGTACACATTTTCAGATCAATCCCACTGCTTTATAGAATAGTTCACCCAAGTTTTAGATGAGTTTGTTTCTTGTGTAGCATTGCATCACTTGCTCATCGGCGGATCCTCTGCAGTGAATGGGTGCCGTCAGAAAGAGCTGAAAAAAAGCGTCGCAATAATCCACAGCACTCCGGTCTATTAGTTAATGTCTTGTGAAGAAATAAGCCGTGCATGCTCCATTAGTTAGTGTTTTAACTTTAAACCGTCACTTCTAACCAATATACTATCCTACAATCCTAAGAAATTATTCATTTTGAGCCGTTTTTGCCTCTAAACAGTGCCGGATCTGTGCTTATTTCTCTCCTGATTCAGTCAGGATGACTTCCACTGGAGAAAGCAGCATTATGGATGTCATGTTTTAGTCGTTAGGAGTCTCGATGGATTAGCTTTTCACTTCACAAGATGTTAACTGATGGTCCGTAGCCGAGTGGGTTACTGTAATGTTTTCATCAGCTGTTTGGACTCTCATTCAGACGGCACCCATTCACTGAAGACGATACACTGCTGAGAAAATGACGCAACGCGTACATTTCATCAAATCTGTTCCCGTGAACAAACCAATTCATTTCCATCTCGATGACCCGAGTAGAAAAGCCGCATATGTTCATATTCGGCTGAACTATTTCTTTCATTTGACCGCTGCCGTTTAATTTCGGTCAGGTTTTGAGCAATGATCCAGCCTCTCAGTTGGCATTCAGAAGGAAGTACAGCACCGCAGATGTTTCTCAGTCCACTTCACTAAGTCATAAACACATCAATGTCTCCGCACGTACACGCCGAGTCTCTGACTAGTCTGATTGTCTGAGGGGAGTCTCACTAGAACGCAAACTTACGACGGCTGATGGAAATGATTTTAATGCGCCCTTGTCAAAAAAAAAAAAAAAAAAAAAAGATCCAAAGGGTTGAGTTCCTGAAATTTGCCATGTTTTAAATTCACTATAGCACACGACACACGTTACGTTTGAAGTTCCTCGAACGATCGAGTGATATGAAGAAATACTGCTGCTAGAATTGTGACACCGCAAGGCAAACCATGTTTGATTAAAAAGAAAATAAATCCTTTTATTATACTGCATTCATTCCTTTCAAATCCGAACTAGAAGCTCTAACCCTGCTGAATCATATTTTAAATCCGTTAAAACGTTGCTCGTGAACACGAAACTAAGATCAAGTTGTTAAACGCGAGACGAATAAATACCGATTTTACAAAAGAAATAAAAACCAATGTCCTATGTACAACAAACATCAATTTTCCGCAGCATTCAGATCGCAAAAAAAAAAAAAAAAAAAAAAAGGGTTTATCCCTCTTTTGGGTCATTACGCAAATGACCGAGGAGAAAACGAATCACGTTGCATTGCTCTACAAGCTTTCATTCATCAAAAAGCTTTTGACACCCAGTGATGGCGTGATGTAATCGGATGTGAGTGAGGATGAGGGATTATGAATGTAGTGCCCACGCCGTCCGTTACCCTTCCCTCCCGCTCGTGTCAAGCTCTAGTGAGGGTTCTTTCCCCCGGAGCTAGGGGGCGTCGTGCTCCCTCCACCCTCCCTCTGTCCGTGGCCTCTTCTCCCATGTCCCAGAATGCAGTGCGCGCTTCCGCAGCCCTCCTCGTCGTCCCCCTCGCTTTCCGAGGAAGACTCGCCGAACTGTCGAGGCTTCTCATAAACACAGCAGCCTGAACACATCAAAACGTGAAAACAATCAATCGGTCTATTTTAAGAGATGAAGCGTTCAAAAGGCAGGTCATTTAAACTCGATTTTCAAGGTCAGCTATTTAAAATCTGCCCCAGATCTGCCCGTCCTACGCTATTTTCACGCACGAAACAGATTCTCATTTCATACGAAGAACTGAACCGATTCAGAACAAGACTCACACTTTGAAGACCTCCGGCCCAGATGCTCGTTGTCCACCGTGTCACTGGACCACTCCACTTTCTTCTCCGTCTTCCTTTTCCTGAGCTTGATGGTCAGGCTTCTGCCCTCCTGAAAGCACGTGAAATCAGCTAAGGATGTTATTGGTCTTTTTAAAGCGCCTCTATTATGGATATTCAAAAAAAATATAGACATTTTAAAAATGATATCTCATGTGAGGTGCACCGCGTATGAAGTTATTACCTGTCAGTGAGTCTTAATCATTGAAAGGAGTCGTTTCATGTTGATGTAAGGTCATGATATGGTAATCGTTTAATATTATGTTATAACCATTTTGTAACAATATTTTTAGTGGCCAAACATTAAGACAATAATATTCACAGTAATTGGAATTTTTCTTTTTCTTTTTACTTAAAATTAACGCATAAATAAAACATATAACAGTGGGTTAATGTACTGTTCCAGATGTTATTAACATTTTAAATTCATTTTTATTTATATATTTTTTATTTCCATTGTAATTTCTTGGTTTTGGTTCTGTTGGATTTTGTCATTTTTATTTAGCTATTTGTTTGTACTGTTTTGGTAACAATATTTTCTTGGCAAACATTATAAAGAAAATAGTGGTCACAGTAATTCACAATTTCAATTACCAAATAAATAAATGATATAAATACATATAATATTAAAAATATTTTTATTTATTTATTTATTTGATATATTAACGTAATTCTTAACTTTTTGATTGTCATTTTTAGTATGTCAACGTACGTTTTTATTAATAATTTTCAAGTTGAAAATTAAAAAAAACGAAAATGTATGTTTAAACGAAAAGGGCAAATGTTGCCTTGGCAACTAGCTTAATACGGTTCATATTTTTAGTTAATAATTATTTAATTTAAAGTAACGGAAAATGTCAATGTTGTACAATTTTAGTTAACTGTAATAACTAATACTATCGCGTGTACTTTTTTTTCTTGCAGTAGTTCCCGTGTTTAAGTGCTGTAAAAACCTTTAATAATTATTAAAAAATTTAAAATAATTATTGTACTAACTAACCTGAAAAATGCCGGTTACCATGGTAAATATCTCTAAGCGGTGTATTTTTGCTGTGATGTGGGATAACTTGAGATCACAACACACTGTCAAACCAGTTGAGGACACATACCCTGCTGAACGTGTTGCTTACTAAACAGGCCTCATGCTGGTATCTAGTCAGTCTTTTAAACTACCCGACATGCTAACCGCAAAAAAGATCAGTTCATCACAATGGCCTTCGGGCCGCTGGTTCACAGCTCTTGAATGATCCGGTGTAAATGTGCTTCGTGATGGTGTGCACGGTATCTAGGGCAGAGTACCTGCTGGGGTGGAGGCGGCGTGCCCGTCTGAACGGTCTCCGTTATCGTCTCACTCGATGTACCTGGCACCTCCGCCATAGCGCTGATCAAACCCCAATAAACCTTCCCAGCGGCGCTCGGTCGTCTTTAATGAGAGTCCGCTCTCAGTTCAAAGGATATTAAAGCGCGGCGGCTGCAGCTCTCGGTCGGCGTGTCGGGACGTCGAGCTAGACGCTATATGAATCAGAGATGAATGCATGAGATGAATTTGCACCAGTCTGATCGCTCCTCGGAACGGACGCAATTTGGGGACGGACCGGCTACCGAAGCTGGCCGTATCCAAAAACTAGCGAGCCGACTACACAGGCGGGGTTTTGAGACAATGTAGTAGCGTTTGGCGTTATCTCAGCTGAACTGTGCAGCTGAGCTGTGTATCTGTTTCCACGAAAAACGCCGAAAATATAACCGTCTCAGAAAGCGCAACGCACCCTTGATGCGCACCGATGTTATCTAGGTAGGGAGCTCTTTGGCTTTTGAGACGAAGCCGCTGAGTGTTCCTTTAAAACGTTCCGATAGGAAACACCAGATGCTACGAGAACTTGCATAACGTGAAGGAAATATAATCCAGTGTAATTCAACGTGTAAAAGCCTGGTGTGATTTAAAATCTTGTAATAAAACAACTGTGTGCGTTTTTATTCAAAACATTTTAAGTCGTATGGAATTTTAGACCTAAAAATATTAGCGGTAAAAATCACTGCCGTATCCGCAATATGTCTGCGCCCTGTGAGAGGACACACTAAAGGTACATTTATGTATCGTTTAACACGTAACATTTTTTCTTGCTTAAAATATTAGGTGTGTATACTCTAAAATATGCATGTCGTTGATTTGCGGAAAGCATTTATACAGTATTTTCAAAACCACGAACGTTCATTGACTGCTTTTCAGCATCGCCAAACACATTTGACTGGATTTCCAAGACTTAAGTTTCTTATTTTACGTTTTGTTATACCATTGTTCTTAATGATTGCAATATTCAAGGTTCTATTGCATTCACACGGCACTCCAAGCAGTGTTATTTTAGTGTCATTTATATATTTTAATGGTTATTTGTCTTTTTCTTCTGTATAATGTTTTAGTATTTTAAGTGTTTCGATCTAAATTTATTTCGTTCAGTTGTCAGGAGAACATTTACATTTTTCGTCTTCGCTAAAGTATAAATTTTCATAACCGTTTTAGTTAACAATATAAGCACTTACTCCAAGCTAAACAAAAATACCTAGGTGGAGTGAAAATTACAGTTTTATTACAAGAGTTTTTAAATGTATAAAGAAACCAAAGTTTTGTTTAACAGAAAAGTGTCTTTTTACATTAGCTTCAGTGTGAAACACTCCAGATTTCGGGACATGTGGATGGCTGTGCATGTGGCATCACCCAGAGTCTGGAGCAGGGATCTTCAGAAGGCCTGGAGCACATGGGGATGCAGACTCTGCTCTCAAAGCTCATCTAGCACGCAGTCTTCACAGAATCCCAGGACACAAGCGGAGAAAGCCAAACGCAGACAAGCACGGGAGAAGGCCATACTCAGTGGTGTAGGTTATACATATCTAAGTGAGTACCGTCTCGGTTACGCATGTAACCCTCGTTCCCTGATGGAGGGAACGGAGACGTTATGTTGTGACAACAGACTGGGGTCTTGCTTGGAGCCCTGATTAAGAGAAACCGCCAATGACATTTGGCAAGTGATTAACTAATCTTGAGCCCCTCCACGTCACACGACAGGTGTAACCACCCAGCTCTCAGCGATGGTTTGAGGTTGTGGCAAGAGGACTTTTCCGTTCCTTCCATCAGGGAACGAGGGTCACACACGCCGATACTGGGCCTGGCGTCAGACTGCTGCGCAAAATCTGGTTGCCGAGGGTGCCTGAGGAATCTCCATCTGGACGACATCTCCGCCTGGATGAAGGATCACCTGCAGCTGAACCTCGCAAAAACAGAGCTGCTCGTTTTCTCGGCCGATCCCACCATACAACACAACCTATCCATTCAGCTAGGCTCGGCTACTGTATCCTCGTCTAGGTCCGCTAGGAACCTTGGAGTGATCATCTACGACCAGCTAACTTTCACTGAGCACATTTGCTCTGACCCCACTCAGAGCAGTTATGCACTGCTGCCCTTTTGTTGATATAAATTGCTTCTATTGCCTACCTCATTTGTACGTCGCTTTGGATAAAAGCGTCTGCTAAATGACTAAATGTGAACGAGTAGGCAGCACCCTGGTGGAGTAAGCCCTCACCCCTAGGGGGCACGGCTCACTTTGGACTTTCCTCTTTGTATGTGTAGTTCTTCAAAGCTCGTAGTCATCGGACTGTCGGCTCCGAAGCAAAATCTGAAGAGTGGTTTATACACAAGTGACGGGGAAGGGCTCAGGATTAGTTAACCACTTGTCAAATTTCATTGGTGTTTTCTCTTAATCAGAGGTAATCAGGGCTCCAAGCAGGACCCCAGTCTGTCCTCAGGGCATAACTCGTAGTGACGGACAGACAGGGAAGTAATGTTTCCTTTGGTTTAGACTCATAAACATCTCATCACGTCTTTAACTCTTGCAGGATGCCAGTGGTCCTGGACTAATTTGGTCAGATAAAGAGAAAATAACGTACACTGCTGCCCTTGTTCCTGGAGAAAAGAAAGGTGACAATGTTTTTCCTCTGCCTGTTTTATCTTGTGTTTCTGTCTATTAATGATCTGGATATTTTGCTGTAACTTTCATAATGCAGTTATTATACATTGCTAGCATTCCTCTCAGCAACCTCTGTATTCCCATGTCCTCTTTTTTTAGACACCTCTCTGCCCTTTCCACAATCCTACAGCCCTGAATATGTGGAGTTTGGCTGGTATCAGTGGTGGGAGAAACAGGGATTCTTCAGGCCTGAGCAGCATGTATGAGAGCAGTCACAGCTTGATACGAGTTCTCTCTACCCTACTTTTGTATTTCTCAATAATATGTTAATCCATGTCAAGTTGCTGCTACCATTTCATTATGACTGAACTAAACAATATATGAAAAAAGTGTAAAGAAATCAATTAATATAAATGCACCATTGTTCAAGAATTTGGGGATTTATTATTTCTTTTTTTTCAAATTAATGCTTTTTATTAATGCCATTAATGGATTAATGCTTTTATCAAGAAAAACTGTTAAATTGGTCTAAAGTAAGAGTATAGACATTTATAATGTTACAAAAGATTTAAGTCATTTAAGTGTTTTTGAAACATATATATATAAACAAGTTAATATATATATATATATATATATATATATATATATATATATATATATATATATATATATATATATATACAGACATTTATGACTGCATGTATTTAATACTACAAATAATTATAATACAATAACTATATATTTTTAAATTATTATTATAATTATTTGTATTATTAAATGCATGCAGTCAAAAATGTCTGTGTACATATATGTGTGTTAAATTTTTTAAACCCTTTTTTATTTTCTTCCTCAGAGTAAACAGCCCCATGCTGTTGATAAATATTTCTCCTTATGTATTCCACCGCCGGACGTGACCGGCACTTTACATCTCGGGCACGCGCTGACAGTGGCTATAGAAGATGCTTTGGCTCGCTGGTACTGTTTTAATAAACTCCTTGATTATTACTCTGCAGCATTACATGCCTTAGCAAATATTGACTATTTCTAGAATTGAACTCTTAGTTCAGGATGAGTCTCGTCATATAATGTTTTCAGGCGACGGATGCAGGGCTACAAGGTCCTCTGGGTTCCCGGCTGTGACCATGCTGGGATCGCAACACAGGTATCCTCAGTTATTGATCTCTGTTGAAACAGGATGCATAGGTGTCCGTTTGTGTTGAGAGTGATCTGTGATGTGTCTGTGCGTGTGATAGTCAGTGGTTGAGAGGAAGCTGATGAGGGAGCAGGGGAAGTGCAGACGGGACTACAGTAGAGAGGAGTTCCTCAACCAGGTCTACAGATGGAAAGATGAGTAAGTCTCTGCTGTCCTCATTTTCAGAGCCTTGCAGTGGTTTAGGACCTATATATGCTACTAGTGCATCTGTTCTGTTATTATGTGTTCATATGGTAACCGTAAAGAATGCTTTCTTTTTTCATTGAACTCAGATGTTCGCCTTTTTACAGAGTTCAATGTTTTTTTCAGAAAGGGGGATGAAATTTATCATCAGCTGAGAAAACTTGGTTCATCTCTTGACTGGAACAGAGCATGTTTTACAATGGATCCGGTAATAATAAAAGCTATTTGGAAAAGCATTCTTCTATGATAATCGTACTATGTACACTATGCACAGTATGCATTTTCTCTGTATGAATCGGATATATAGTTAATGCAATCCCACAATGCAATTCACCCCGAGCCTGACCATCTGAACTGAAATTTGTATTGAAATGTATGTTATGTATTTTTAGATATTTGTAATTACACAACTGTAATGATGAAGTTCCAATTTAGTGCAACTATGTGTGCCAAGAAACCCAGTCATGGAAGTGTGCTGTCTTTAATCACACTTAGGTGGGCTTTTATTTCAGTAATATTATGGAAAAAAACAAGTACACTACAAGTGCACATTCAATAAAGGCAAATACTTTTTCACAAGGAACTGGAACTATTGTTAAGAACTATTGTTATTTCTCTCCACCTCCCTTTGTTGTAGGGTTTCAGCAGTGCTGTGACGGAGGCCTTTGTCAGGCTGTGTGACTCTGGGCTCATCTATCGCTCTGAAGGTCTGGTCAACTGGAGCTGTGCTTTAGAGTCGGCCATCTCAGACATCGAGGTACATCACTGAGCTGCTCTGTTTGTAACAGCATGACCACAGACTAACTCATGACTTGACGTTTTCAGGTGGACTCTATGGATCTCTCGGGCAGGACTCTTCTGTCCGTTCCCGGTTATCAGCAGAAAGTGGAGTTTGGGATCATGCTTACATTTGCTTATCCACTGGAGGGACAGGGTAAGGGGCTTTGTCAGTTTGCTCTATATGCCGAGATGCTGTTGACCCATTTAGTTCTAAGATGTGATTTGTTTGTTTGTTTTTTAGGAGGAGAGGTTGCGGTTTCAACCACACGTCCAGAGACGATGCTGGGAGACGTGGCTATTGCTGTTCATCCTGATGACCCTCGATATAAAGTACCCCGACATCGTCTTTTAGATGGATTGTCCGTAGCTTGCTCTGTGATGTTACGATGTGACTTGACATGACTGTACTTGTGTTTAGAATAGGATTAGTACTGTCAAATGATTAATCACATCCAAAGGTTTTGCTTACATAATATATTTTTGTGTACTGTATATATTTATTACATGCATATAAAGAAACACACATTTAGTATATATTTTGAAGATATTTACATATATATTTCTATATTTTTATGATATATAAATATATATTTAAATATATAAACACAACATTTTATATATATATGCATATATATACATGCATATATATATTGTGACGGGAGGAGCCAACGACAGACACAGTGGGCGTGGCGTCAGGCCTCGGAGAGGCTTTTTATTAACAAAAATAGTACAAAATAAAGTGTCCAAGGGAAAAGTGTCCAAATAAAAGGGGAAACTGGTGCCCTCGTTGTGCTTCTGGGATTGTGGAAGGTCAGGTAGTGTTAGGGGAGGGTCCAGGTAAGGGGCGGAGTCCGGCGGTCTGCGCACGCGCCCCTCTCTCCTGTTGGGGCGCGAGGGGCGGGCTTCTTCCGCGGCATCTTCGCTTTTCTCCGGTCGTCCAGAGATTTAGGGGATTTAACGGCTCGGCATCCTGGCCCGTCAGCCGTATCCGGGTGCAGTCGTCGCCTGACTGTACGGGTCCCACGACGCGCTTGTCTGTTCAAAGCTCCTTGACCCTTCCTGGACCCACGAGGACACCATATGCACGGGGAAAACCGGTCTCCCGAGGAGAGGCGCGCAGGGCATTTAACGGCGGCGGTGACAATAAATCCCCTTCAGGTGTTTAGATCACACGCCGGATTGTCCGTCGGGAGCCTGGTGAAGGGCGGCGAATAAAGGACGGGGTGATGGTGACAATAAAGAGGAGGGGCAGCCGACTCGTCACATTTGATGTGAGGCGGTTGCCCACGCAGGATGCTACCTTCCTCAACCAGGCTCCAGCGGTCGGGTGGGCGGGGCAGGGATTCTCTCCGGGCAACTCTTTCGCACCGGGACAGAGAAAGAATTAGTCGACATGCTCAACCAGCCACCGGGTAAATGATTAGCGTCACTTACCCTTCCTGGTGGCTGGGGCGAGTCTCCGTTGTTCCTCCGTCCCGGCATGGGTACCAGCGAGAGGGGATATATTTCCGCCTTGCCCGCATTCTACTGTGATATTTATTGGGCGTGGCGTCAGGCATCGGAGAGGCTTTTTATTAACAAAAATAGTTATAAAGTGTAGTGTCCAAATAAAAGGGGAAACTGGTGCCCTCGTTGTGCTTCTGGGATTGTGGAAGGTCAGGTAGTGTTCCAGGGGCAGGGTCCAGGTAAGGGGCGGAGTCCGGCGGTCGCACGCGCCTCCCTCTCCTGTTCGGGGCGCGAGGGGCGGCGGCTTCTTCCGCGGCATCTCCGTCGCTTCATCGTCAGAGATTTAGGGGATTTATCGCCTTACGGGGTCCCACGACGCGCTTGTCTACGAGCTTCACGCACCCTTCCTGATACGAGGACAAGTTTGC